>NC_089845.1:177101881-177314122 GCF_035609145.1 Eleutherodactylus coqui
TAGGAGGGATGGGAAGGAGGGGAAGGTGGAGGGAGCGGGAGGAGGAGGGGTTAGGGGGGAAGGGGAGGGAGGGTGAGAGGGGAGGAGGGGGAGGAGGAGGAGGGGGAGGAGGATGAGAGGGGAGGAGGATGAGAGGGGAGGAGGAGGGTGAGAGGGAAGGAGGAAGAGGAGGGTGAGAGGGAAGGAGGGAGAGGAGGGTGAGAGGGGAGGAGGGAGAGGAGGGTGAGAGGGGAGGAGGGAGAGGGGTATAGAGGAGGGGGAGGAGTAGGGAGGGGAAGGGATAGAGGAGGGGGGAAGGGATAGAGGAGCGGGGAAGGGATAGAGGAGGGGGGAAGGGATAGAGGAGGGGGGAAGGGATAGAGGAGGGGGGAAGGGATAGAGGAGGGGGGAAGGGATAGAGGAGGGGGAGGAGAGGGGGAAGGGATAGAGGAGGGGGAGGAGGAGGGGGGAAGGAATAGAGGAGGGGGAGGAGGAGGGGGAAGGGATAGAGGAAGGGGGAAGGGATAGAGGAAGGGGAAGGGATAGAGGAAGGGGGGAAGGGATAGAGAAGGGGGGAAGGGATAGAGGAAGGGGAGGAGGAGGGATGGGAAGGAGGAAGGAGGGAAGGCGGAGGGAGCGGGAGGAGGAGGGGTTAGGGGGGAAGGGGAGGAGGGTGAGAGGGGAGGAGGGGGAGGAGGAGGAGGGGGAGGAGGATGAGAGGGGAGGAGGATGAGAGGGGAGGAGGAGGGTGAGAGGGAAGGAGGAGAGGAGGGTGAGAGGGAAGGAGGAAGAGGAGGGTGAAGAGGGGAGGAGGGAGAGGAGGTATAGAGGAGAGGGGAGGAGTAGGGAGGGAAGGGATAGAGGAGGGGGGAAGGGATAGAGGAGGGGGGAAGGGATAGAGGAGGGGGGAAGGGATAGAGGAGGGGGGAAGGGATAGAGGAGGGGGGAAGGGATAGAGGAGGGGGGAAGGGAGTAGAGGAGGGGGAAGGGATAGAGGAGGGGGAAGGAGGAGGGGGGACGGGATAGAGGAGGGGGAGGAGGAGGGGGGAAGGTATAGAGGAAGGGGAGGAGGAGGGGACGGGATAGAGGAGGGGGAGGAGGAGGGGGAAGGTATAGAGGAAGGGGAGGAGGAGGGGGACGGGATAGAGGAGGGGGGGAAGGAGGAGGGATGGAATGGAGGAGGCGGAGGAGGAGGGGGAAGGTATAGAGGAAGGGGAGGAGGAGGGGGACGGGATAGAGGAGAGGGAGGAGTAGGGAGGGAGGGGATAGAGGAGGGGGAAGGGATAGAGGAGGGGGGAAGGGATAGAGGAGGGGGGAAGGGATAGAGGAGGGGGGGAAGGGATAAAGGAGGGGGGAAGGGATAAAGGAGGGGGGAAGGGATAAAGAGGAGGGGGAAGGGATAAAGGAGGGGGGGAAGGGATAGAGGAGGGGGGGAAGGGATAGAGGAGGGGGGGATGGGATAGAGGAGGGGGGGATGGGATAGAGGAGGGGGGGAAGGGATAGAGGAGGGGGGAAGGGATAGAGGAGGGGGGGATGGATAGAGGAGGGGGGAAGGGATAGAGGAGGGGGGGAAGGGATAGAGGAGGGGGAAAGGATAAAGGAGGGGGGAAGGGATAAAGGAGGGGGGGAAGGGATAGAGGAGGGGGGAAGGGATAGAGGAGGGGGGGGAAGGGATAGAGGAGGGGGGGAAGGGATAGAGGAGGGGGGGAAGGGATAGAGGAGGGGGGGAAGGGATAGAGGAGGGGGGGGAAGGGATAGAGGAGGGGGGAAGGATAGAGGAGGGGGGAAGGGATAGAGGAGGGGAGGAGGAGGGGGGAAGGGATAGAGGAGGGGGAGGGGGGAAGGGATAGAGGAGGGGGAGGAGGAGGGGGGAAGGGATAGAGGAGGGGGAGGAGGAGGGGGGAAGGGATAGAGGAGGGGGAGGAGGAGGGGGGAAGGGATAGAGGAGGGGGAGGGACGGGGGGAAGGGATAGAGGAGGGGGAGGAGGAGGGGGGAAGGAATAGAGGAGGGGGAGGAGGAGGGGGAAGGAATAGAGAGGGGGGAGGAGGAGGGGGGAAGGAATAGAGAGGGGGAGGAGGAGGGGGAAGGAATAGAGGAGCGGGAGGAGGAGGGGGGAAGGGATAGAGGAAGGGGAGGAGGAGGGGGAAGGGATAAAGGAAGGAGAGGAGGAGGGGGAAGGGATAGAGGAAGGGGAGGAGGAGGAGAGGAAGGAGGAAGGAGGGGAAGGAGGGGGAGGAGGAGGGAGGGGGAGGGGAATGGAGGGGGAGGGGGGTGAGAGGGGAGGAGGGGGAGAGGGAAGGAGGAAGAGGAGTGGGAGAGGGGAGGAGGGTGAGAGGGAGGGGAGGAGGGAGAGGAGGGTGAGAGGGGAGGAGGGAGAGGAGGGAGAGAGGGGAGGAGGGAGAGGAGGGTGAGAGGGGAGGAGGGAGAGGAGGGTGAGAGGGGAGGAGGGAGAGGAGGAGAGGAGGGTGAGAGGGGAGGAGGGAGAGGAGGGTGAGAGGGGAGGAGGGAGAGGAGGGGGAGGAGGGAGAGGAGGGAGAGGAGGGAGAGGAGGGTGAGAGGGGAGAGGAGGGAGAGGAGGGTGAGAGGGGAGAGGAGGGAGAGGAGGGTGAGAGAGGGAGAGGAGGAGAGGAGGGTGAGAGGGGAGAGGAGGGAGAGGAGGGTGAGAGGGGAGAGGAGGGAGAGGAGGGTGAGAGGGGAGAGGAGGGAGAGGAGGGTGAGAGGGGAGGAGGGAGAGGAGGGTGAGAGGGGAGGAGGAGAGGAGGGTGAGAGGGGAGGAGGGAGAGGAGGGTGAGAGGGGAGGAGGGAGAGGAGGGTGAGAGGGGGAGGAGGGACGGAGGGAGGGGTGAGAGGGAGGGAGGGAGAGGAGGGTGAGAGGGGAGGAGGGAGAGGAGGGTGAGAGTGGGAGGAGGGAGAGGAGGGTGAGAGGGGAGGAGGGAGAGGAGGGTGAGAGGGGGAGAGGGAGAGGAGGGTGAGAGGGGAGGAGGGAGAGGAGGGTGAGAGGGGAGAGGAGGGTGAGAGGGAGAGGAGGGTGAGAGGGGAGAGGAGGGGTGAGAGGGGAGAGGAGGGTGAGAGGGAGAGGAGGGTGAGAGGGGAGAGGAGGGTGAGAGGGGAGAGGAGGGTGAGAGGGGAGAGGAGGGTGAGAGGGGAGAGGAGGGTGAGAGGGGAGGAGGGTGAGAGGGGAGGAGGGTGAGAGGGGAGGAGGGTTGAGAGGGTGAGGAGGGTGAGAGGGGAGGAGGGAGAGGAGGGTGAGAGGGGAGGGAGAGGAGGGTGAGAGGGGAGGAGGGGGAGAGGGTGAGAGGGGAGGAGGGGGAGAAGGGGGAGAGGGGAGGAGGGGAGAAGGAGTGAGAGGGGAGGAGGGGGAGAAGGGTGAGAGGGGAGGAGGGGGAGAAGGGTGAGAGGGGGAGGGGGAGAAGGGTGAGAGGGGGAGGGGAGGAAGGGGGGGAGAGGGGAGGAGGGGGGAGGGGATAGAGGGGGGTGCAGGAAAGAAGAGGGAAGAAGCAAGCACCAAATTAAAACTCCACAAATGTTCAGGCAGCAGGAGCACCAAACACACAATAGGGGGCGGCAGTATCCACAGTCGAGTGAGGTTCAAGAAAGAGATATACTTTTTCATGCCACGAGCAGCTCCTGAGGGGGTGGGGCATAACAGAATCCCTGGCGTGCTCCACCCCTCACCTCCAGCACGCGACATCAAGTACTGATCTGGATTGGAAAGTTCCTTCAAATTTTAAAGTCGTCCTGTTTTGGGATTGGGCCAATATTCGCAGGGGTGTTACATGGCGTGACTGTCCATGCAAGGGTGTCTGACAGAGCCTCTAACAGGTGATGTCTGACGTTTTGTGCTGCCTAACTTCAGAATATATTCGCCGGCTATCAGAGCTCCAGATCCCCTGAATGTAGAACATTCTCCTTGCCTGCAGCCACCGCTCGGGGGAGATACTGAATACTACTTATACATTCATTAGCAGTGGAGCTCCCCCTAGTGGTGGCTGCAAACAGCCAGGATCTCATCATTTACAGGATAGGTGATAAATGAAGGCTTTTGGGGGAGGGGGAATCTGATCGTTCGGACCGACGCACCCCAAATTCCACTAGTGAATGACTGCAGCATGTGCCACCAGAGCCCCACTCCTTGTCCGTGGAGCCATGTCCGTGGAGCCATGTGCTCCGCTATCTCCTTCATTAAAGTAAATGAAGGACACGTGCACCATTCTAGGGTCCCTCATATATCTATAGGTTATAAGGGGGGGTTCCTTAGAAAGACATGACTGCGCTCCACCCAAAGCAGCGCCACACCGCTCCACGGGTTGAGTCCAGTATTGCAGCTCAGCTCCACTGAAGTGAATGAGGATTAGCTGCTACACCCTCTGTGGACAAGTGCATCGCCGTTTTGAGAAGGAAGCCGCCATGTTTTTCCAATCCTGGACGACCCCTTTAAAGCCTTTCGCTGAGCAAAGTGAAGCAGAAGATTTGGAGTTCTGGATTATAAAAATGACCTCTAATGAAATAAAAGGCGACTTCCAAGATCTAAAAAACGCATCGAGATCCGGGGATCGTTCTGAAATACCAAGACAAGCAGAACTAATCCACGCTGAGTGCCAACTCTGCCAGGAGGACATACCTGACTACCCACATGAGTCGGGCACATCATCTCTGCAGGGCGCTGCCAGGAGGACATACCTGACTACCCACATGAGTCGGGCACATCATCTTTACAGGGTGCTGTCAGGAGGACATACCTGACTACCCACATGAGTCGGGCACATCATCTCTGCAGGGCGCTGCCAGGAGGACATACCTGACTACCCACATGAGTCGGGCACATCATCTCTGCAGGGCGCTGCCAGGAGGACATACCTGACTACCCACATGAGTCGGGCACATCATCTTTACAGGGTGCTGTCAGGAGGACATACCTGACTACCCACATGAGTTGGGCACATCATCTCTGCATGGCGCTGCCAGGACAACGTACCTGACTACCCACATGAGTTGGGCACATCATCTCTGCATGGCGCTGCCAGGAGGACATACCTGACTACCCACATGAGTCGGGCACATCATCTCTGCAGGGCGCTGCCAGGAGGACATAACTGACTACCCACATGAGTCGGGCACATCATCTTTACAGGGTGCTGTCAGGAGGACATACCTGACTACCCACATGAGTTGGGCACATCATCTCTGCATGGCGCTGCCAGGACAACGTACCTGACTACCCACATCACCACTGCAGCGGCAGGCGGCGCTGGATCCCTGTCTGTAACTCAACCTTTGGGGTCCCAGAAAACCCCTGGAAGCTGCAGAGAATATTGGAGGGCTGGTGGTTTGGGATACTGCATGCATCCCCGGGTATAAGAGGTCTCGGAGGAGCCTTCTACATACCAGCACACACATGCTCGTGTGCATGGGGGAGGTGACACTGCGGGGGACAGGAAGACGACATGCACAGTAAAGGGGTCTGCGGACCACAAGGACAGGATCACCTCATCTGGTGCATCCAGGAATGAAAAGGTTAATTTGCAAAATAACATTTCTTGTGACAAGCTAGGTCCCCCCGGACTTTACCCACGGCGGTCCATCGGCTGTCTGGAGGGCTCGCACCACTTCTTCATCGTGTGGCAGAAGTCGCTGACTACGCCCAGATCCCAGCACCCATTTAGTCCTCGTCTACGAGTAAAATCGGCGTGTGGAATTTCCAACATGGATTCCGCACGGTTCTGCATGAAGTGATACGTCACCTCATCTTTTTTCCGTGACGCGGATTTGGAATCCACAGCAGAAAAATCCATGTTGTGAATGAACGCGCCGGGTACTGTAAACCATGGGTACACCGAGGCACCATTCCCTGGACTTTTTTACTGTGCTCCCCGAATCAAGTGAGTATGACTGAGCGGCTATACCCCGTACAGCCACGATGAGGCGCTGTGGAGAGGCTGATCAGTGATGACCTATCCTAAGAACAGACCAGTAACATTAAAGTCCCAGAAAATGCCTTTTTTCCTCCCCGACAGACACCTCATGATCTACATCCAGAGACCCAGCGGGGAAGGTTTAAAGGGGTATTAGAAAACATGGCTGCTTTCCGCCAGCAATAGCACCGCTAAGGGCTGTGTCCGAGGCTGAGCTGAAGTACCATACACAGGCTTGGGACGGGTGTGCTTCTATTGTCATAAGGCTACAACTATAGGAAGTGCAGCCATCACAGGCTCCTAAGCCAGGGGGGCCCTAAGGCCCCCCGTGCCACTGTGTCAGGGCCATCAGCGCAGGGGTCCCTGCAGCCCCACCTCCAGGCTGCAACTCTAGCCAGTATCTTGACTTACATTACTGCTCACACCAAGTCTTCCCATCATACGGGCACTCAACACATTGGGTCAATGGAGAAACTGGGCAGAGTTGTGGTGTTAGGGGTCAAAGGCCAGTATACTTGTATGTGTAATACAACTGTGTGGGGGGCGCTAAATCTGTGCTGGCGTACATAGGGGCTGCTGTACCTATGTAGGGGCACAGAGGGGCCTTTATAACTTCATGGGGTACAGAGGTACATCATTACCTTGTGGAGGACATCATTACTTTTTAGGGGCATTATTACCTCATGGGGGGCACAAAGTGAAAGTATTGCGGTGTGGAGCATAAAGGAGGATTATTACTTTGAGGGGCACAAAGGGAGGCATTATTACTGTGCAGGAAGAAGATGTTATGGTGGACTGGGTCCAGAAAGAGGAGAAAGCTGTCACCTGTGATCACTGGGGGTAACTGCAGGGTAATCACTGAGTCCAGCTGGAATCTGATCATTATACGGTGACTGCGTACCAGAGCCGCCGGATCTAAGCCTGCTGTCTTATAAAAGTCATCTTCTAGATAATCTGTTTATGTGACTACATACATTTTTAGAGGGTGATAGACGGGTTTTGTAATCTTTTAAGACTCAGCAACGTCCCTCGATGGGCTACTAGTGATGCAGGAATAAAGGGTGCGGTTGGGGAGGGGGGTCAAGCTGAACTTTTGCGCAAAGGCCCATGAACCTTCAGCTCACCACCTGGCAGCCATGTTTTCCTAACCCTGGGCAATCTCCTTAAGTCCTGCCAGGCTTTCTCTGCCCCCAGTTGAGAAGTAATCCTGAAGATCTCAGAGATTTAGGAGAGACTGGTTGCTATGTAGCCTGACCTGACTGGTTGTTAGGCAATCTATCCCTAGCAACCAGACTGTCAGACTAAAGGAGGCTTGCCTGTAATAGTTATGAGAGTTTTCTCAAACTTAAATGGGTCTTTCCATTCCCAGGCTGTGTCAGAAGTGTCTGGTGTGGCCGGAAGTAGCCGAGCGCCCGGAATGATACAGTTTCCATAGCGGCCTTGACACTAAAAGAAAACTTTATTAATTTATAAGAATAAAAACCCACTTCCTAACCCACCAGGGCGGTTAACCGAAACAGACACAAACATATAAGCATTCATCTGAATGAAAGATGAATGGAAGGGTGGACAATAGAATGAAAACAGAATACCCCAAGGTGTTACAGGGCATTGATAGTAAATGTAGCGATAATGGTATGACGCTGCCCATCAGGATAGTTTAGTGACTCCGGGCGATAACGAGTCCAGTTCAGTCACAGCGTTACATTACGGTGCTGTTGGACTATTAACCCTTTTTACACTAATTAGTGAACTACGGGTTTGGATAGACCATTACTACTATCTCAGTGGGTGGCAATACACACTAATACGTGGGTTAGCAATATGGCATCATAGGACCACTATGTGATACTTACAGCAACCCAATCACGAGGTCATACAGTTGCTGATCGAATAGTACGCACATCTGTCCTATATCAGTTGGTTACTATGTCAGTCATATTTGGCTCCATACTGTCCTGATAGGCAGCGTCATACCATTATCGCTACATTTACTATCAATGCCCTGTAACACCTTGGGGTATTCTGTTTTCATTCTATTGTCCACCCTTCCATTCAGATGAATGCTTATATGTTTGTGTCTGTTTCGGTTAACCGCCCTGGTGGCTTAGGAAGTGGGTTTTATTCTTATAAATTAATAAAGTTTTCTTTTAGTGTCAAGGCCTTTTCAGTGATGAGGTTATATTTGCTCCAAGAGCCTTAATTGCCACAGTGAAGTTTCCATAGCGGGACTTACGTCAGCGCTTTCCATAACCCAGGAGCTGCGCTGCATTGTTTGCGTAACGCCCATTGATTTCTATGGCCGCTCAGACAGGCTGAAGTCCTCCGTCATCCCAGGTCTTCCCATGAGATGGGAGACGCCCCTTTAGATTTGGGTGGAGACCATATTGTCATAATGGACGGCTTACTATCCACGGAGACCAGCTGCTACTTACCTACAGACGCTGGACTTGCGGGACATAGTGGTACTCGGAGATGAAGGCGGAGTCTGGTAAGACCAGTTGTAGTCGGAGCCTTTTAGATCATGAATCACCTGGCGAGACAAAGAGATCTCATTATCCCATCAATGTGACGCGGTAGAAGACGCTCCGTCACTATATACATGCATGTATACGCTCCGTATACAGGTCACTTAGATATCCACAAGGTATGAGGATATGCCAGATAGTCGGGTTCTCTGAAATGGCTGATACCAGGGAGCAACAGAACGCATTTAACAGCACAGCCATGAAGGTAACATGTCATTGGGGGTTACCTGCTCGCTAGCAGAAGGCAGCTTGTGTGGATCCATGGTGAGGGTCTTCAGGTCTTCAGATATTGTCTGTAAGTGAGTGATCTCCCCCAACATTGAAATCTCTTCTTCCTATTCACAAGACAAAATGGCGTCTCAAGGTGAAGCAACAATCTGCCAGTCAGGCCCAGCTTGTCCAGGTAAGGACTGGCTACCAGGGACCTCCACCCACCCAACACTGCTGCCGATCACCAGGACTGGAGAAGCCTTCACCATTAAAGGAAAAGGTCTACAACTTTCCAATAGACTTTATACACCGCTCAAAAAATGTCAAGATGACTTCAGCATCCGGGAACAAAGCAGTCGCCTCCACTTCCGGGACATCAGCCCGTCCGGTCAGGAGGCAGACGAGGTTAGGAAATCATCTTCGCTGCTTTGGTGTAAATTAAAGTGACAGCCGGAGAGACGGCAGCAAGACACCTCAGAAAGGGAGACGTTTCCTCTCTCCTTCCTGGCTGTTTCCTCTCTAGTTCTGGGTGTCCCTGGTGTCCTTGTCACCAGCGGCACATGAGGCACCACCTGCAGCCCATCAGGGTGTAGCGGTAGTCCTGCTCCTCCAGGATGGCGCATCCATATGGACTTGCTGCGCACTCCACAATAGCAGCGTGGTTGTGTCTTAATGTATGTATGACTTTAGGAGATTTATTGTTCATTTGTTGCCTTTGCAACCTAACCCTGTATCCTACTGGATGTTCACCCTAGTATACTCTCCAGGCCATCAATCACCCAGATACAGCCCAGGTATTGGCTAGCCAGGTGATAAGTTGCTAGCAGACCTGTAACTGGCGTAATGTAGAGTAACAAAAAGGATAGTCTCTGGGTCCAGTCAATACAGGGCCAATATATTTGCGAAAAGCGACACCCCCGAGCGGACCTTCCCGGCGACACCCCCGAGCGGACCTTCCCGGCGACACCCCCGAGCGGACCTTCCCGGCGACACCCCCGAGCGGACCTTCCCGGCGACACCCCCGAGCGGACCTTCCCGGCGACACCCCCGAGCGGACCTTCCCGGCGACACCCCCGAGCGGACCTTCCCGGCGACACCCCCGAGCGGACCTTCCCGGCGACACCCCCGAGCGGACCTTCCCGGCGACACCCCCGAGCGGACCTTCCCGGCGACACCCCCGAGCGGACCTTCCCGGCGACACCCCCGAGCGGACCTTCCCGGCGACACCCCCGAGCGGACCTTCCCGGCGACACCCCCGGGCGGACCTTCCCGGCGACACCCCCGAGCGGACCTTCCCGGCGACACCCCCGAGCGGACCTTCCCGGCGACACCCCCGAGCGGACCTTCCCGGCGACACCCCCGAGCGGACCTTCCCGGCGACACCCCCGAGCGGACCTTCCCGGCGACACCCCCGAGCGGACCTTCCCGGCGACACCCCCGAGCGGACCTTCCCGGCGACACCCCCGGGCGGACCTTCCCGGCGACACCCCCGGGCGGACCTTCCCGGCGACACCCCCGAGCGGACCTTCCCGGCGACACCCCCGAGCGGACCTTCCCGGCGACACCCCCGAGCGGACCTTCCCGGCGACACCCCCGAGCGGACCTTCCCGGCGACACCCCCGAGCGGTCCTTCCCGGCGACACCCCCGAGCGGTCCTTCCCGGCGACAACACTGAGCGGACCTTCCCGGCGACACCCCCGAGCGGACCTTCCCGGCGACACCCCCGAGCGGACCTTCCCGGCGACACCCCCGAGCGGACCTTCCCGGCGACACCCCCGGGCGGACCTTCCCGGCGACACCCCCGGGCGGACCCACGAGGGGACCCAGCAGAACTCTTATTCATCACATAGAAAAGATCACATCACGAAGCTATAAAGGAAGGGGAATGCTGCAGCAGCAGAAGAGTATTATATAGACTCCGAACATTCTGCTGCTGCAGCTGGTAGTTTATATGTTTGGGCTTTGAGGCTGCTTTCGCATGGGCGACAAATCACATGTATGTGAGGCCCATGCTTTCCAATGGGTTCCCTCACATTCGCGATGTTTTCTCTGTGCGGTGTGCGCTATACAGACGTGATTTGTCAATTATTTGAAGTCCATGTTTCCCTATGGAGCTTACGCTTCTATAGCATCGCATAAAATCGCGGCTTTCATATAATGAGACTTTAAGATTAGAAAGCCCTACCCTAATTTTTCGGGGGAACTTCAAATAGAAGCCCTACTCCGAAAACAACCCCCAGCCGCATTACAGTAAACAAAACCCGCCTGCAGGAAGTGATGGCTCTGAGTGGTTCTCAAGTGCCGCAGCTCAGCCAATCAAGGCAGTGCTTGATAAACCAATCACAGCCATCTGAGGACTACAAGCAGGAGCCCAGCGGGAGGACCCCGACCGCGGCTATTAGGTAATGTATTATTTTGGGTTCTTTTTATCATTGTCCTATGATGGCCTGTAATTCTCCCACACCCCCAGATCGGATGACAGAAGCGGTGGAGGAGTAGGCATCATCCTCTCCCCAAACTGTACCTTCCAGGTCATTCCCTCAGCTCCCTCGCTTACCTTCCACACCCTGCGACTCTTCCGCCCACTGCCTCTGCGTGTCGCAGTTATTTACCGCCCCCCAGGTCCTACCCGCCTGTTCCTAGACCACTTTGCTGCCTGGCTCCCCCACTTCCTATCCTGTGAAATCCCAACCCTCATCCTTGGTGATTTCAACATTCCTACTAACGACCCCAGCTCCTCATCTGCCTCCCAGCTTTTAACACTTACCTCCTCCCTTGGCCTATCACTAATCTCTGACTCCCCCACTCATAGAGATGGTAACACTCTCGATTTAGTTTTCCTCCGTCTCTGCTCTGCTTCTCACTTTACTAACTCCCCACTTCCACTCTCGGATCACAACCTTCTCTCTTTCTCCATCAGGCACCCTAGCATCTCTCCTGACCCTCCTATCTATCGCACCTCTAGGAACCTCCAGTCTGTCCGCACTAAACAGTTTGCCGAAACTATTCAGTCCTCCCTATCTCCCATCTCTCGCCTCCCCTGCCCTCACCTGGCAGCCGAATACTACCACACCACCCTCAGCCGTGCCCTGGATGAAGTGGCACCACCCGTGACTCGAGCCGTCAAACGCAGACCACGGCAACCCTGGCTCACGTCCCAAACGCTCTTCATCCGGCGGTGCTCTAGGTGCGCCGAGCGGCTGTGGAGAAAGTCAAAGCTGCCTGCAGACTTCCTCCACTTCAAATTCATGCTTAAAATGTATAACCTAGCCCTTCACCATGCCAAACAAGCTTACTTCACCTCCCTTGTCTCCTCACTATCCCACAACTCCAAATGACTCTTTGAGACCTTCCACTCCCTCCTCAGCCCCAAGGAACAGGCCCCTGCGACAGACCTGACTGCTGGAGAACTAGCTGCCTATTTCAAAGAAAAAAAATTGACCACATTCGAAAAGAAATCTCTGAAAGCTGCATGGTTAGCCCCGATCCCAGCTTCATCAGCACTGCACCCAGCACCTACTCACTATCTACGCTAGAACCAACGACAGAGGAAGAAGTCTCCAGGCTCCTTTCCGCTGCCCGCCCTACCACCTGCGCCAGCGACCCTCTCCCCTCTCACCTCCTCCGCTCCCTTTCCCCAGCTCTCATTACTCACCTCACCACAATCTGCAACCTCTCCCTAACCTCTGGCACTTTTCCCTCCTCATTCAAACACTCCATTATATCCCCTCTGCTTAAAAAACCAACCCTGGACCTGACTAATGCTGCCAACTACCGACCCGTCTCAAACCTCCCCTTTATCTCCAAATTACTGGAACGCCTGGTCTACTCCTGGCTTACTCGCTTTCTCTCTGACAACTCACTCCTCGACCCCCTCCAGTCTGGTTTCCGCTCTCTACACTCGACCGAAACTGCCCTTACAAAAGTAACAAATGACCTGATGACTGCAAAGTCGAGAGGTGATTACTCCCTACTCATCCTCCTTGACCTGTCTGCTGCATTTGATACTGTTGACCATAATCTTCTCACTATGCTCCGCTCTATTGGTCTAAAGGATACTGCTCTCTCCTGGTTCTCCTCCTACCTCTCTGACTGCTCTTTCAGTGTTTCCTTTGCTGGTTCTATCTCCTCTCCACTTCCTCTCGCTGTCGGGGTACCCCAGGGCTCGGTCCTTGGTCCCCTTCTTTTCTCTATCTATACTGCCCCAATCGGACAAACAATCCACAAATTTGGCCTCCAACACCATCTCTACGCTGATGACACCCGACTATACACCTCCTCTCGTGAGATCTCTGGACCATTCCTCCAAAATATCACCGACTGTCTGTCCGCTGTCTCTAACACTATGTCCTCCCTTTTTCTCAAACTAAACCTCCCTAAAATTGACCTCCTTGTCTTTCCACCTTCTAACCGACCTCCCCTCAACATCTCCATTCCAGTGTCTGGCACCATCATAACCCCCCGACGGCATGCCCGATGCCTTGGGGTCACACTGGACTCTGACCTCTCCTTTGCCCCCCATATCCAATCTCTGGCCCAAACATGCCACATGCACCTCAGAAATATTGCTAAAATACGTCCGTTCCTAACCACGGACACGCTAAAGACGCTCGTGGTTGCGCTCATCCACTCCCGGCTTGACTACTGCAACTCGCTACTCATCGGCCTTCCCCGCACTAGACTCGCTCCGCTCCAATCCATACTAAATGCAGCAGCTAGGCTCATTTTTCTATCCAGTCGTTATTCAGACGCCTCTGCATTATGCCAGTCGCTGCATTGGCTGCCCATCCACTGCAGAACTAAATGTAAACTCCTCTACCTCACTCACAAAGCTCTGCATGGCGCTGCGCCACCATACATCGCCTCCCTCCTGTCAGTATACCACCATACATCGCCTCCCTACTGTCAGTACACCACCATACATCGCCTCCCTACTGTCAGTACACCACCATACATCGCCTCCCTACTGTCAGTACACCACCATACATCGCCTCCCTACTGTCAGTACACCACCATACATCGCCTCCCTACTGTCAGTACACCACCATACATCGCCTCCCTACTGTCAGTACACCACCATACATCGCCTCCCTACTGTCAGTACACCACCATACATCACCTCCCTACTGTCAGTACACCACCATACATCGCCTCCCTACTGTCAGTACACCACCATACATCGCCTCCCTACTGTCAGTACACCACCATACATCACCTCCCTACTGTCAGTACACCACCATACATCGCCTCCCTCCTGTCAGTACACCACCATACATCGCCTCCCTCCTGTCAGTACACCACCATACATCGCCTCCCTCCTGTCAGTACACCACCATACATCGCCTCCCTCCTGTCAGTACACCACCATACATCGCCTCCCTCCTGTCAGTACACCACCATACATCGCCTCCCTACTGTCAGTACACCACCATACATCACCTCCCTACTGTCAGTACACCACCATACATCGCCTCCCTCCTGTCAGTACACCACCATACATCGCCTCCCTCCTGTCAGTACACCACCATACATCACCTCCCTACTGTCAGTACACCACCATACATCACCTCCCTACTGTCAGTACACCACCATACATCGCCTCCCTCCTGTCAGTATACTACCCAGCCCGCACACTCCGATCGGCTAACACCCTCAGACTAAACACCCCTGTAATACGAACCTCTCATGCTCGCCTACAGGACTTCACCAGAGCAGCACCCATCCTCTGGAATGCTCTACCCCAAGGCATCCCGACAATTCCCGATGCACGGAATTTCAGACGTGTCTTAAAAACGCACCTCTTCAGGGAAGCATACCAAATCTCCTGACCTAGTCCCTCGCCCCTCCCTATGGTGCTCCACCCTGTTTGCCTTCTGATAAATGATCTGTACATGAAATTTCCTATTGCCTGTGTTCCCCACCCCTGCACCTCCTGTACCACCCTCAACCCATTTGTGTCTAACCCAATGTACCTTATATTGTAATTGTTGTGTTTGCATTTATCCATGCCTGAGAGCGCTGCGGAATAAGTTGGCGCTATACAAATAAAGATTATTATTATGTAATGCGGTTAGGGGTTATTTTCGGGGTACAGCTTATATTTTAAGGCTCCCCCCCCCCCCACAATACTGAAAAGTTAGGGTAGGAAAATAAGGCCTATCCCAAAGTCATGGGAACACAGCTGCGATATCGCTGTCACCTGTCTGAATGAGCCCCGAGTCCGTGAAGCTCTTCTGCTGCTGCAGCATTTCTGTTGTTTTTCTAGCTTCTAGAGGTGATACTTTCGATGTGATGAAGAAGTTGACTCCTGCAGGGTCCGCCCAGGGGTGTCAGGAAATATATATATATATAAAATCCGCTTGGCCGTGGGGATTCACCTTCCCTGAGAACCCGAGTTAGATGTAGAAGCACCTTACGCAGAGCTAGTTGGGTTCTTATGAAGCACACAACACATCCCAAACAGCTGCTAGTTCGCTACAATGTATCCATGTGAAGTCCGGACTGATATATTTAGTGAGAACAGGGTGTTGTCCATCACTGACAGCCAAAAAATGGTGAAGAAGAAAAAATATTACAAAATTGTAGAACTTGCATACCAACTAAGGTTTATATAGAGAACTGGAAAGCCCCTCTAAATTAGGTGGAGGATTAGGGTGGCGGAAACTTACTATAACCGGCCGGAGCATGGAGATAAAGGAGCAGAAGCGGCTGCGCTCCTCGATCAGCGCCTTCCTCACTGCTTGCTTCTCCGTTTCTTCCAGAAGTAGGTATTTGTCATTGACGTCTTGCAGAGCGCTGTCCAGCTGCGGCTGAATATCTCCTCTGCCTGCAGACACACCAAGAGACACTGTTAGTCTCCCGTATAGCGAGAGAGAGAGAGAGAGAGAGAGAAAGCGGATCAGAGAGAGAGAGAGAAAGCGGATCAGAGAGAGAGAGAGAAAGCGGATCAGAGAGAGAGAGAGAAAGCGGATCAGAGAGAGAGAGAGAAAGCGGATCAGAGAGAGAGAGAGAAAGCGGATCAGAGAGAGAGAGAGAAAGCGGATCAGAGAGAGAGAGAGAAAGCGGATCAGAGAGAGAGAGAGAAAGCGGATCAGAGAGAGAGAGAGAAAGCGGATCAGAGAGAGAGAGAGAAAGCGGATCAGAGAGAGAGAGAGAAAGCGGATCAGAGAGAGAGAGAGAAAGCGGATCAGAGAGAGAGAGAGAAAGCGGATCAGAGAGAGAGAGAGAAAGCGGATCAGAGAGAGAGAGAGAAAGCGGATCAGAGAGAGAGAGAGAAAGCGGATCAGAGAGAGAGAGAGAAAGCGGATCAGAGAGAGAGAGAGAAAGCGGATCAGAGAGAGAGAGAGAAAGCGGATCAGAGAGAGAGAGAGAAAGCGGATCAGAGAGAGAGAGAGAAAGCGGATCAGAGAGAGAGAGAGAAAGCGGATCAGAGAGAGAGAGAGAAAGCGGATCAGAGAGAGAGAGAGAAAGCGGATCAGAGAGAGAGAGAGAAAGCGGATCAGAGAGAGAGAGAGAAAGCGGATCAGAGAGAGAGAGAGAAAGCGGATCAGAGAGAGAGAGAGAAAGCGGATCAGAGAGAGAGAGAGAAAGCGGATCAGAGAGAGAGAGAGAAAGCGGATCAGAGAGAGAGAGAGAAAGCGGATCAGAGAGAGAGAGAGAAAGCGGATCAGAGAGAGAGAGAGAAAGCGGATCAGAGAGAGAGAGAGAAAGCGGATCAGAGAGAGAGAGAGAAAGCGGATCAGAGAGAGAGAGAGAAAGCGGATCAGAGAGAGAGAGAGAAAGCGGATCAGAGAGAGAGAGAGAAAGCGGATCAGAGAGAGAGAGAGAAAGCGGATCAGAGAGAGAGAGAGAAAGCGGATCAGAGAGAGAGAGAGAAAGCGGATCAGAGAGAGAGAGAGAAAGCGGATCAGAGAGAGAGAGAGAAAGCGGATCAGAGAGAGAGAGAGAAAGCGGATCAGAGAGAGAGAGAGAAAGCGGATCAGAGAGAGAGAGAGAAAGCGGATCAGAGAGAGAGAGAGAAAGCGGATCAGAGAGAGAGAGAGAAAGCGGATCAGAGAGAGAGAGAGAAAGCGGATCAGAGAGAGAGAGAGAAAGCGGATCAGAGAGAGAGAGAGAAAGCGGATCAGAGAGAGAGAGAAAGCGGATCAGAGAGAGAGAGAAAGCGGATCAGAGAGAGAGAGAAAGCGGATCAGAGAGAGAGAGAAAGCGGATCAGAGAGAGAGAGAAAGCGGATCAGAGAGAGTGAGAAAGCGGATCAGACAGAGTGAGAAAGCGGATCAGAGAGTGAGAAAGCGGATCAGACAGAGTGAGAAAGCGGATCAGACAGAGAGAGAAAGCGGATCAGAGAGAGTGAGAAAGCGATTCAGACAGAGTGAGAAAGCGATTCAGACAGAGTGAGAAAGCGGATCAGACAGAGTGAGAAAGCGGATCAGACAGAGTGAGAAAGCGGATCAGAGAGAGAGAGAAAGCGGATCAGAGAGAGAGAGAAAGCGGATCAGAGAGAGAGAGAAAGCGGATCAGAGAGAGAGAGAAAGCGGATCAGAGAGAGAGAGAAAGCGGATCAGAGAGAGAGAGAAAGCGGATCAGAGAGAGAGAGAAAGCGGATCAGAGAGAGAGAGAAAGCGGATCAGAGAGAGAGAGAAAGCGGATCAGAGAGAGAGAGAAAGCGGATCAGAGAGAGAGAGAAAGCGGATCAGAGAGAGAGAGAAAGCGGATCAGAGAGAGAGAGAAAGCGGATCAGAGAGAGTGAGAAAGCGGATCAGAGAGAGAGAAAGCGGATCAGAGAGAGTTGCATAATTCAATTTCTTCGCCTTCCAGTCTTCATTTCATTGCATGGTGTGAGCGCTGAGGATTTATTCTTCTTGTTGTATTTATTCCTCCTCCTTCATCACGTGATTGGAGTCTGCTCTGGCTGCTCTCTCGTATTTATATGAGATTGCTTCAAAAGCACCAATGAACTTCTGCCTCCCCTAGAACCTGGGACCTCTCTCTAACTGCATCCCTCAGCATCCTCCGAGTGAGCGCTCCCTTCTACCTTACTAGATAGATAGATGTGAGATAGATACATACGAGATGGATGGATAGAAGGATGGATGGATGTGAGATAGATAGATGTGAGATAGATAGATAGATGTGAGATAGATAGATGTGAGATAGATAGATGTGAGATAGATAGATGTGAGATAGATAGATGTGAGATAGATACATACAAGATGGATGGATAGATGGATAGAAGGATGGATGGATGTGAGATAGATACATACAAGATGGATGGATGGATGGATAGATGTGAGATAGATAGATGTGAGATAAATAGATGTGAGATAGATAGATGTGAGATAGATAGATGTGAGATAGATAGATGTGAGATAGATAGATGTGAGATAGATAGATAGATAGATAGATAGATAGATAGATAGATAGATAGGATAGATAGATAAATGAGATGGATGGATGGATAGATGATAGATAGATAGGATAGATAGATAGATAAATATGAGATAGATGTGAGATAAATAGATAGATGTAAGATAGATAGAAAGATAGATAGATGTGAGATAGATAGAAGGATAGATAGATAGATAGATAAGAGATATGAGATAGAAGGAGAGATACATATGAGATAGATAGAAAGATACATAGGAGATAGAAGGATAGATACATATGAGATAGATAGAAAGATACATAGGAGATAGAAGGATAGATACATATGAGATAGATAGAAAGATACATAGGAGATAGAAGGATAGATACATATGAGATAGATACATAGGAGATAGAAGGATAGATACATATGAGATAGATACATAGGAGATAGAAGGATAGATACATATGAGATAGATACATAGGAGATAGAAGGATAGATACATATGAGATAGATACATAGGAGATAGAAGGATAGATACATATGAGATAGATACATAGGAGATAGAAGGATAGATACATAGGAGATAGAAGGATAGATACATATGAGATATATAGATATGAGATAGAAGGATAGATACATATGAGATAGAAGGGTAGATACATATAAGATATGAGACAGATAGATACATATGAGATAGACAGACAGATAGATACATATGAGATAGACAGACAGACAGACAGATAGATACATATGAGATAGACAGACAGACAGACAGATAGATACATATGAGATAGACAGACAGACAGACAGATAGATACATATGAGATAGACAGACAGACAGACAGATAGATACATATGAGATAGACAGACAGACAGATAGATACATATGAGATAGACAGACAGACAGACAGATAGATACATATGAGATAGACAGACAGACAGATAGATAGATACATATGAGTTAGACAGACAGACAGACAGATAGATAGATACATGTGAGATAGAAGGATAGATAGATAAGAGATATGAGATGGATAGAAAGATAGATAGGAGATGGATACATAGGAGATAGATACATAGGAGATAGATACATAGGAGATAGATACATAGGAGATAGATACATAGGAGATAGATACATAGGAGATAGATACATAGGAGATAGATAGGAGATAGATACATAGGAGATAGATACATAGGAGATAGATACATAGGAGATAGATACATAGGAGATAGATACATAGGAGATAGATACATAGGAGATAGATACATAGGAGATAGATACATAGGAGATAGATACATAGGAGATAGATACATAGGAGATAGATACATAGGAGATAGATACATAGGAGATAGATACATAGGAGATAGATACATAGGAGATAGATACATAGGAGATAGATACATAGGAGATAGATACATAGGAGATAGATACATAGGAGATAGATACATAGGAGATAGATACATAGGAGATAGATAGGAGATAGATAGATAGGAGATAGATAGATAGATAGATAGATAGGAGATAGATAGATAGGAGATAGATAGATAGGCGATAGATAGATAGATAGATAGGAGATAGATAGATAGATATATAGATAGATAGGAGATAGATAGATAGATATATAGATAGATAGGAGATAGATAGATAGATATATAGATAGATAGGAGATAGATAGATAGGAGATAGATAGATAGGAGATAGATAGATAGGAGATAGATAGATAGATAGATAGATAGATAGATAGATAGGAGATAGATAGGAGATAGATAGATAGATAGGAGATAGATAGATAGATAGATAGGAGATAGATAGATAGATACATAGGAGATAGATACATAGGAGATAGATAGATAGGAGATAGATGGATAGATATGAGATAGATAGGAGATAGATAGATAGATAGGAGATAGATAGATAGATAGATAGGAGATAGATAGATAGATACATAGGAGATAGATACATAGGAGATAGATAGATAGGAGATAGATGGATAGATATGAGATAGATAGGAGATAGATAGATAGATAGATAGATAGATAGATAGATAGGAGATAGATAGGAGATAGATAGATAGATAGATAGGAGATAGATAGATAGATAGGAGATAGATAGATAGGAGATAGATAGATAGGAGATAGATAGATAGATAGATAGATAGATAGATAGATAGATAGATAGATAGATAGATAGGAGATAGATACATAGGAGATAGATACATAGGAGATAGATAGATAGGAGATAGATGGATAGATATGAGATAGATAGGAGATAGATAGATAGATAGATAGGAGATAGATAGATAGATAGATAGGAGATAGATGGATAGATATGAGATAGATAGATAGGAGATAGATAGATAGGAGATAGATAGATAGGAGATAGATGGATAGATATGAGATAGATAGGAGATAGATAGATAGGCGATAGATAGATAGATAGATAGATAGATAGATAGATAGATAGATAGATAGATAGATAGATAGATAGATAGGAGATAGATAGATAGATAGATAGGAGATAGATAGATAGGCGATAGATAGATAGATAGATAGATAGATAGATAGGAGATAGATAGATAGATAGATAGGAGATAGATAGATAGGCGATAGATAGATAGATAGATAGATAGGAGATAGATAGATAGATAGATAGATAGATAGGAGATAGATAGATAGATAGGAGATAGATAGGAGATAGATAGATAGATAGATAGGAGATAGATAGATAGGCGATAGATAGATAGATAGGAGATAGATAGATAGATAGATAGATAGGAGATAGATAGATAGATAGATAGATAGGAGATAGATAGATAGGAGATAGATAGATAGGAGATAGATGGATAGATATGAGATAGATAGATAGATGGGAGATAGATAGATGGGAGATAGATAGATGGGAGATAGATAGATGGGAGATAGATAGATGGGAGATAGATAGATAGATAGATAGATAGATAGATAGGAGATAGATAGATAGGAGATAGATAGATAGGAGATAGATAGATAGGAGATAGATAGGGAGATAGATAGGGAGATAGATAGGGAGATAGATAGGGAGATAGATAGGGAGATAGATAGGGAGATAGATAGATAGGAGATAGATAGATAGGAGATAGATAGATTGGAGATAGATAGATTGGAGATAGATAGATAGGAGATAGATGGATAGATATGAGATAGATAGGAGATAGATAGATAGGAGATAGATAGATAGGAGATAGATAGATAGGAGATAGATAGATAGGAGATAGATAGATAGGAGATAGATAGATAGGAGATAGATAGATAGATAGGAGATAGATAGATAGGCGATAGATAGATAGATGGATAGATATGAGATAGATAGATAGATGGGAGATAGATGGGAGATAGATAGATGGGAGATAGATAGATGGGAGATAGATAGATGGGAGATAGATAGATAGATGGGAGATAGATAGATTGGAGATAGATAGATTGGAGATAGATAGATTGGAGATAGATTGGAGATAGATTGGAGATAGATTGGAGATAGATAGATAGGAGATAGATAGATAGGAGATAGATAGATGGGAGATAGATAGATGGGAGATAGATAGATGGGAGATAGATAGATAGATAGATAGGAGATAGATAGATAGGAGATAGATAGATAGGAGATAGATAGATAGGAGATAGATAGATAGGAGATAGATAGGGAGATAGATAGGGAGATAGATAGGGAGATAGATAGGGAGATAGATAGATAGGAGATAGATAGATAGGAGATAGATAGATTGGAGATAGATAGATTGGAGATAGATAGATGGGAGATAGATAGATGGGAGATAGATAGATGGGAGATAGATAGATGGGAGATAGATAGATGGGAGATAGATAGATGGGAGATAGATAGATGGGAGATAGATAGATGGGAGATAGATAGATGGGAGATAGATAGATAGGAGATAGATAGATAGGAGATAGATAGATTGGAGATAGATAGGGAGATAGATAGGGAGATAGATAGGAGATAGATTGGAGATAGATTGGAGATAGATTGGAGATAGATTGGAGATAGATTGGAGATAGATTGGAGATAGATTGGAGATAGATTGGAGATAGATAAGATTTATCAGGCTAGATTACCACAGACTGCGATGTATAAACGAATCCACAAATGCCATGCTTTTCACAGCCGGGGCCATGGGCTTTCTCCTTACTCATGGTTTAGCTTTGATTTTCCAATACAGACAAAAACTTGTACTTTTCATCCCAGAAATAAAGGCTTCTGAACAGATTGGAGCTTTTTTGTTTCCTGATATACTTGAAAAAGTATCTTTTCCCCAAGGCAGACATATCCTCAGTGGGTGTCTGATGGACACTCTCTTAGGACAGCCACTCTTGTGTTACATGGCCTATCAAACAGTCGGACATCTGATGCTAGCTGCAGTCAGCTTTTGGCACTTTCTCTCCAGATGCGGTTCTCGCACACCAACTCCTAGGAAGCACCTCCTGTGCTCCAGTCTCTGAAGGGGACAAGCCTCCTAACAGAAGAGGCATAACCATCAGCCTGTCACCTCCCTTCTCCGACCAACAACTCTCCTCTCTCGCATCATCTCTCCAAAACCGCCCCCTCAATCCCCCAACTACCAATCACAGTACACCATTCAGGGTAGGGAGACAAACAGACTTATACAAAGCTGACCACTCACATAAAGACAAACAGGCTCACAAGTGATGGAGGGCCCCTAAACCTGGGCCACTACAATAGACAGACAGATCGAGACTCAACAGCTGGGATATCTTTTCAGTAATGCTGTACATATAGAAGAACTCTGGTTTTACCTTTCTTGGCCTTTTTCTGTAGTTTCAGGGTGTCTGATGACTTCTTCTTGATCTCCTGACGAGCCTTCTTGTATTCTGGAAGATGATAATGAATATTTAGGACACATGCTGCAGATTTCTGCTCTGGAGGAGATTATTCTGTAGAATACGACTTATGTATTATTATTGGACAAGACGACTTTGTGAGATATGGAGTTCTCAGAGCTACAATGTGTGTGAGCCCTCCAGAGAGCATGGGCGTCCTTCTATGTAGGACTCATGGGCCATCACTCATACAAGCTTGGGTCGGGAAGGGTATCATCTCTCCTTAAGGAGAGCACCTAGGAGGTGAGTGAGGAGACTTTTAAGGCCATGCATGCGTCTCTGGGAAATATGCAAGTAAGGAAGATTGAACAATACCTCTGCAGCGCCACCTATTGGAAGGCAGCTTATCCACAAGCCAATGTTAGACTCTTTATATAAGACTTATGACAATGACTGGGAATAGAAAACCAAGCTAGAATCAGGTGAACTTCTGATGTGTCTCCATGACTTACTGTATCAAAGGTCTTCTGTAACTGAAGGTATATCCTAATGAGGCTGCATAATCAGAGGCGACTCCTATCGCATGGGAGCAGCCAAGACACGGGTGGAGCAGCACTGCGATATAGGCAGTGGTTCAGCTTGCTGTACGCAGCTCTCCCTTCAGTGAGCAGAGGACCCACTATATGACATCCTAAGAGGCCACAACACTTACCTTTTGCATGATCCTTGTCAAGTTGATTAGCAACCTTCTTCCATTCCTCCACCTGTTCTTGCAGCGGGTTGATCAGACAGTCGATCAGGGCGCTGTTAAAA
Source organism: Eleutherodactylus coqui (assembly GCF_035609145.1). Lineage (NCBI taxonomy): Eukaryota > Metazoa > Chordata > Amphibia > Anura > Eleutherodactylidae > Eleutherodactylus > Eleutherodactylus coqui. The sequence goes on from NC_089845.1 coordinate 177,125,525, forward strand.
ACACATTAAAAAAGTGATTTGATTATAAGTCATCATGGTGACAGACGTAACAATCCTGTACATCAGACAGAGTGTGATGATATAGGTATTCATCACTTTGGCCCATCGGTGGCTTTTGGTATTGGTGCTAAGCCTACTCACTTGACCTTTCTATAATGGGGGTGTCTGTATGCAGAAGGCTTTCAAATATGGGTGCAATAGTGTTAAAAGAATAAAAGTAGCCATACTTACCCACTTATTCCCCTGACAATCCAATGCTGCAGCCCCATTAAAGGCAATGAACAGTGATGCCGAGATTAATGTTGGCCACTAGTAGGAGCTCGAATACAGGCAGAGTATATTGCCAATAGAATTGATTAGGAGCCATTATATTCAATGGATTTTACCAAGCATCCTCAATAGAAAAGTGTTGGAAACTTCTAGAAAAAGGGCTCTGAGGAATTATATGAGGGGGTTGAGCAGTGGTGGTTGTAGCTGGTGAGGAGTTTGTGAGAGACAGTCTTGCTGTGCTGACGGCTGGGAAAAAGTGCTGTTCCTGAGGACTGCTGCTGCCAGGAACTATCCAGGAGGGTAGTAACCAGATGAAGACTTCCACCACTGCAAAGCTTACGAGTGAGATTCGCCTGAGCTATACATCTACTGGGACACATAAGAGACCGGTCTCCAACAAGTTTGTGTGCGCACACTAACAGGGACAATTACTTTATGGACCTACACAAATGCTGCAGCTGTGCGGTCAGGAAGAGAGAGGGGAACCTGACTAACCCCCGCCACTGTCACTTGTTTGTCATGGCAGAGCCTCGATCAATCACTCTACCGGGATTGCAAGCATGGAGTCGTTAGAATACAGGCCGATTTGTACCTAGCTTTCCCAGGCTTTTGCACGTATGCAAAACGAAAGCTCAAATCACCAGCCGATCCGGTGTATCGACCAAGTGCTCTGCAATACCCACACCTACTCGCTGCCACCAAAGGTAATCTGGAACCCAGACTATGAATTATGAACAGAATCTTCAGAGTTATGGTGTGTTTTAAAACGGACAAGGTTTGACTAATAAATTGCAGATTTAAAAAAAAAAGACTAGCAGTGCTAAATATCTATATATACAAAAGTATACAGAAAAAGATGTACAGTGTAGATAAGGTGTACAGGTAGTATTTTAAAATAAAACAAGGAAAAAATAAAGAAAGGTACTAGATTTGAGATGTTCGTCTCAAGGTTCTGATTCATGCGGAGTCACTGAAATAAATAGGAAGGCCTTATGCCATAGCGTATCTCCAAAGTCTAACACATGGAAGAGAGAACCCCTCTGCTTTAAGGCCTCATCGGACCACACCTTCTCCAGCCTCCATTCGACCTCATCAAGGGGCAGGTTGAATGCGTGGCCCACTTCGATGGAAACCCAATTCATTTTTCGGCCATATTTCCCCAGGAGCTGTCTGTGGGTACCAAACACAATGTGCAGCTGATGAACTACTGCGCATGTAGGCCGTTCGGTGGGTTTCGAGGGTCTCTTAACGATGGGAGTGAATGTGTTAGGTCCACAGCGCCTTCCCGCTTCTGAAAATATAATCGCTGTCCCCATTATGGATTTTCCCTTTGATCTATCTTTGGTACTGATTTATCTGCCTCGTGTCTCTTGATTCAAGAGAGAGCCAGGGCCATATACAAATTAGCACATTCCGGTCACTGCCCCCTTGTTTGTATGAGAAGGACATTTTCCCCTCCAGCCTGGGGACACTAACACTTCAGGTTAAGGTGGTAGATAGAGATGAGGGAGGAGATACGAGGCGGTGCAGCACTGTGGAGAGCTTTATGGAGGCATCAATGTAGTGACTGGTACAGGATGGAGGCATTGGTGTAGCGATTGGTACAGGGTGGAGGCATTGGTGTGGCGACTGGTACAGGGTGGAGGCATTGGTGTGGCGACTGGTACAGGGTGGAGGCATTGGTGTGGCGACTGGTACAGGGTGGAGGCATTGGTGTGGCGACTGGTACAGGCCAAAGGCAGTGGTGTAGTGACTGGCCCAGGGTGAAGGCATCGGTGTAGTCACTGGTACAGGCCAGAAGGAACAGTGTAGTGACTGGTACAGGGAGGAGGCATTGGTGTAGTAACTTGACAAGAACATGAGGCTGTTTGCTGCATTCATGATGGATTGGAGAGAGGAGGGTTTAGAGAAAGGAAGAGCGATCAGCAGCAAGTTGCAGTATTCAAGCCAAGAGTGAAAAGGGGCAACAGGAAGAGTTAATGATGTCTCCGGAGTGAGGAAAGGGCAGATTCAGGAGATATTTTTGTGGTGCAGGTGGCATGAGCGGGCAAGGGAATGGATGGAATGAAGGAAAAGTCAGAATTAAATACGACCCCAGTAGAGCGGGCGTGCTGCCGCGGAGTTATGACAGTACCGCACACCGAGATGGAAATATCAGATTCAGGTCTGTCTGCAGATGGTGGAAACACAAGGTGGTCAGTTTTTGAGAGATTCATTTTTAAATAGAGGGACAGCATAGAAACAGCAGGCCATGACTGACGGTTTGTAGAAGCAAAAGGTGTGCTGTCAAGGGATGTAGTTTATAATTGGGTGGTAAAGACAGTAAGAAAATCCAAATTTACTGATAGCTTGTCTGATATGGGCCTCTAGATGCAGGAGGAGAGAATCAAACCCTGAGGAACCCCAACATTAGGGGGAAGAGGAGAAGTAGAGTCAGCAAATACACTGAACCAGCAGTCAGGAAGGCAGGAAAAAAAAACAAGAGTGCAGTATTCTTAAAGGGGTTCTGTTATTAAAAAAGAAAATTCGATACTCACCTATTCCTCCCCAGGCAGTCTAACTTACCTCATCTTCTCCCTGCCGATCTTCTCCCATCTCCTGCAGTCCCCCGGGTCACCTCACCTCCAGCCAGACGGATCCTCCTCTTCTTGTTACGAAGCATTTTTCTTCCCACCTGGCAATGTACACTGTCACTAGTATCATACATTTCACAGCCTAGCAGGGAGTGCAGAGCTATAACAGAGACTGCACGTGTGCTGTCTCTGCAATACATCAGCATTCCTTCCTAGCCAGTGAACGCTATGTCACAGAAACGTAGAGTACATTGCTGGGCAGGAAGAAGAATGCCAAGAATGCATTCCCCCAGCTGGAAGTGAGGTGACCTGGGGGACTGGAGAAGATCAGCTAGGAGGAGATGCAGTAAGGAGTCTGCCTGGGTAAGTATAGGTTGTATAGAATTTTTTTTATACCTCTTTAAGGCCGATAAAGCAGAGCATATTAAGGAGGAATTGGTAATCTACAGTATGGAACACCTCAGAGGGATCCAGGAGGATCAGTAGTGAGTGGTCACCATTTGATTTGACCACCAGTAGATCGTTTGACACTTTAGTAAGTGATTTCTGTAGAATGTAGAGAGCAAAAGCCAGACTGCAAGGGGTCAATCTGAGAGAGAGCTTATTAGACAGAGTAGACCAGATGTCCCAGGAGTTTGGAGATGAAGCAGAGATTAGAGACGGCAGAACAGGACAGTCAAGAGATGTTTTTTTTAGTAATGGGGATATGACAGCATGTTTAACCCTTTAGTGATGGAGCCAAACTTTGGAAATCTGTCATGTGTCACTTTAACATGGAATAGCTCCGTAAAGGTTTCGCATATCCCAGTGATTCTGACATTGTTTTTTCGCCACATATTGTACTTCATTTAGTTGGTAAAAATAGACCAATAGAATTTGTGAAGTGCCAAACTTGGGAACATTTTGGGAAAAATATTATTTTTTCATATTTTCAACTGTAATATCTCAAATATGTGCAAACATGCTGTATAAATTTTTGCTAACATATATACTTCCATTTGTTTACTTTATTCTGGACGCACATTTGAAAAACATTGTTTTTTAACCATTTAGGAGACGTACAAATTTAACATTACTTATCAACATTTTGAGCAATACTTTTCCTACACCAAGCCAAGATTGCAAAGGAGGAGAGCAGAGGATGATGAGAAGGAGGAGGAGAGCAGAGGATGATGAGAAGGAGGAGGAGAGCAGAGGATGATGAGAAGGAGGAGGAGAGCAGAGGATGATGAGAAGGAGGAGGAGAGCAGAGGATGATGAGAAGGAGGAGGAGAGCAGAGGATGATGAGAAGGAGGAGGAGAGCAGAGGATGATGAGAAGGAGGAGGAGAGCAGAGGATGATGAGAAGGAGGAGGAGAGCAGAGGATGATGAGAAGGAGGAGGAGAGCAGAGGATGATGAGAAGGAGGAGGAGAGCAGAGGATGATGAGAAGGAGGAGGAGAGAAGAGGATGATGAGAAGGAGGAGGAGAGCAGAGGATGATGAGAAGGAGGAGGAGAGCAGAGGATGATGAGAAGGAGGAGGAGAGCAGAGGATGATGAGAAGGAGGAGGAGAGCAGAGGATGATGAGAAGGAGGAGGAGAGCAGAGGATGATGAGAAGGAGGAGGGGAGCAGAGGATGATGAGAAGGAGGAGGGGAGCAGAGGATGATGAGAAGGAGGAGGAGAGCAGAGGATGATGAGAAGGAGGAGGAGAGCAGAGGATGATGAGAAGGAGGAGAGTAGAGGATGATGAGAAGAAGGAGAGTAGAGGATGATGAGAAGAAGGAGAGTAGAGAATGAGGAGAAGAAGGAGAGTAGAGGATGATGAGAAGAAGGAGGAGAGCAGAGGATGATGAGAAGAAGGAGGAGAGCAGAGGATGATGAGAAGGAGGAGGAGAGCAGAGTATGATGAGAAGAAGGAGAGTAGAGGATGATGAGAAGAAGGAGAGTAGAGGATGATGAGAAGAAGGAGGAGAGCAGAGGATGATGAGAAGGAGGAGGAGAGCAGAGGGTGATGAGAAGGAGGAGGAGAGCAGAGGATGATGAGAAGGAGGAGGAGAGCAGAGGATGATGAGAAGGAGGAGGAGAGCAGAGGATGATGAGAAGGAGGAGGAGAGCAGAGGATGATGAGAAGGAGGAGGAGAGCAGAGGATGATGAGAAGGAGGAGGAGAGCAGAGGATGATGAGAAGGAGGAGGAGAGCAGAGGATGATGAGAAGGAGGAGGAGAGCAGAGGATGATGAGAAGGAGGAGGAGAGCAGAGGATGATGAGAAGGAGGAGAGTAGAGGATGATGAGAAGGAGGAGGAGAGCAGAGGATGATGAGAAGGAGGAGAGTAGAGGATGATGAGAAGAAGGAGAGTAGAGGATGATGAGAAGAAGGAGAGTAGAGGATGATGAGAAGAAGGAGGAGAGCAGAGGATGATGAGAAGAAGGAGGAGAGTAGAGGATGATGAGAAGGAGGAGGAGAGCAGAGTATGATGAGAAGAAGGAGAGTAGAGTATGATGAGAAGAAGGAGAGTAGAGGATGATGAGAAGAAGGAGGAGAGCAGAGGATGATGAGAAGGAGGAGGAGAGCAGAGGATGATGAGAAGGAGGAGGAGAGCAGAGGATGATGAGAAGGAGGAGGAGAGCAGAGGATGATGAGAAGGAGGAGGAGAGCAGAGGATGATGAGAAGGAGGAGGAGAGCAGAGGATGATGAGAAGGAGGAGGAGAGCAGAGGATGATGAGAAGGAGGAGAGTAGAGGATGATGAGAAGAAGGAGGAGAGCAGAGGATGATGAGAAGGAGGAGGAGAGCAGAGGATGATGAGAAGGAGGAGGAGAGCAGAGGATGATGAGAAGGAGGAGGAGAGCAGAGGATGATGAGAAGGAGGAGGAGAGCAGAGGATGATGAGAAGGAGGAGGAGAGCAGAGGATGATGATGAGAAGGAGGAGAGTAGAGGATGATGAGAAGAAGGAGAGTAGAGGATGATGAGAAGAAGGAGAGTAGAGGATGATGAGAAGAAGGAGAGTAGAGGATGATGAGAAGAAGGAGAGTAGAGGATGATGAGAAGAAGGAGAGTAGAGGATGATGAGAAGAAGGAGAGTAGAGGATGATGAGAAGAAGGAGGAGAGCAGAGGATGATGAGAAGAAGGAGGAGAGTAGAGGATGATGAGAAGGAGGAGGAGAGCAGAGTATGATGAGAAGAAGGAGAGTAGAGGATGATGAGAAGAAGGAGGAGAGCAGAGGATGATGAGAAGGAGGAGGAGAGCAGAGGATGATGAGAAGGAGGAGGAGAGCAGAGGATGATGAGAAGGAGGAGGAGAGCAGAGGATGATGAGAAGGAGGAGGAGAGCAGAGGATGATGAGAAGGAGGAGGAGAGCAGAGGATGATGAGAAGGAGGAGGAGAGCAGAGGATGATGAGAAGGAGGAGGAGAGCAGAGGATGATGATGAGAAGGAGGAGAGTAGAGGATGATGAGAAGAAGGAGAGTAGAGGATGATGAGAAGAAGGAGAGTAGAGGATGATGAGAAGAAGGAGAGTAGAGGATGATGAGAAGAAGGAGGAGAGCAGAGGATGATGAGAAGAAGGAGGAGAGTAGAGGATGATGAGAAGGAGGAGGAGAGCAGAGTATGATGAGAAGAAGGAGAGTAGAGTATGATGAGAAGAAGGAGAGTAGAGGATGATGAGAAGAAGGAGGAGAGCAGAGGATGATGAGAAGAAGGAGGAGAGCAGAGGATGATGAGAAGGAGGAGGAGAGCAGAGGATGATGAGAAGGAGGAGGAGAGCAGAGGATGATGAGAAGGAGGAGGAGAGCAGAGGATGATGAGAAGGAGGAGGAGAGCAGAGGATGATGAGAAGGAGGAGGAGAGCAGAGGATGATGAGAAGGAGGAGGAGAGCAGAGGATGATGAGAAGGAGGAGGAGAGCAGAGGATGATGAGAAGGAGGAGGAGAGCAGAGGATGATGAGAAGGAGGAGGAGAGCAGAGGATGATGAGAAGGAGGAGGAGAGCAGAGGATGATGAGAAGGAGGAGAGTAGAGGATGATGAGAAGAAGGAGAGTAGAGGATGATGAGAAGAAGGAGAGTAGAGGATGATGAGAAGAAGGAGAGTAGAGGATGATGAGAAGAAGGAGGAGAGCAGAGGATGATGAGAAGAAGGAGGAGAGTAGAGGATGATGAGAAGGAGGAGGAGAGCAGAGTATGATGAGAAGAAGGAGAGTAGAGTATGATGAGAAGAAGGAGAGTAGAGGATGATGAGAAGAAGGAGGAGAGCAGAGGATGATGAGAAGGAGGAGGAGAGCAGAGGATGATGAGAAAGAGGAGGAGAGCAGAGGATGATGAGAAGGAGGAGGAGAGCAGAGGATGATGAGAAGGAGGAGGAGAGCAGAGGATGATGAGGAGGAGGAGAGTAGAGGATGATGAGAAGAAGGAGAGTAGAGGATGATGAGAAGAAGGAGAGTAGAGGATGATGAGAAGAAAGAGAGTAGAGGATGATGAGAAGAAGGAGAGTAGAGGATGATGAGAAGAAGGAGGAGAGCAGAGGATGATGAGAAGAAGGAGGAGAGCAGAGGATGATGAGAAGAAGGAGGAGAGTAGAGGATGATGAGAAGGAGGAGGAGAGCAGAGTATGATGAGAAGAAGGAGAGTAGAGGATGATGAGAAGAAGGAGGAGAGCAGAGGATGATGAGAAGGAGGAGGAGAGCAGAGGATGATGAGAAGGAGGAGGAGAGCAGAGGATGATGAGAAGGAGGAGGAGAGCAGAGGATGATGAGAAGGAGGAGGAGAGCAGAGGATGATGAGAAGGAGGAGGAGAGCAGAGGATGATGAGAAGGAGGAGGAGAGCAGAGGATGATGAGAAGGAGGAGGAGAGCAGAGGATGATGAGAAGGAGGAGGAGAGCAGAGGATGATGAGAAGGAGGAGGAGAGCAGAGGATGATGAGAAGGAGGAGGAGAGCAGAGGATGATGAGAAGGAGGAGGAGAGCAGAGGATGATGAGAAGGAGGAGGAGAGCAGAGGATGATGAGAAGGAGGAGAGTAGAGGATGATGAGAAGAAGGAGAGTAGAGGATGATGAGAAGGAGAGTAGAGGATGATGAGAAGAAGGAGGAGAGCAGAGGATGATGAGAAGAAGGAGGAGAGCAGAGGATGATGAGAAGAAGGAGGAGAGTAGAGGATGATGAGAAGGAGGAGGAGAGCAGAGTATGATGAGAAGAAGGAGAGTAGAGGATGATGAGAAGAAGGAGAGTAGAGGATGATGAGAAGAAGGAGAGTAGAGGATGATGAGAAGAAGGAGGAGAGCAGAGGATGATGAGAAGGAGGAGGAGAGCAGAGGATGATGAGAAGGAGGAGGAGAGCAGAGGATGATGAGAAGGAGGAGGAGAGCAGAGGATGATGAGAAGGAGGAGGAGAGCAGAGGATGATGAGAAGGAGGAGGAGAGCAGAGGATGATGAGAAGGAGGAGCAGAGCAGAGGATGATGAGAAGGAGGAGGAGAGCAGAGGATGATGAGAAGGAGGAGGAGAGCAGAGGATGATGAGAAGGAGGAGGAGAGCAGAGGATGATGAGAAGGAGGAGAGTAGAGGATGATGAGAAGGAGGAGAGTAGAGGATGATGAGAAGAAGGAGAGTAGAGGATGATGAGAAGAAGGAGAGTAGAGGATGATGAGAAGAAGGAGGAGAGCAGAGGATGATGAGAAGAAGGAGGAGAGTAGAGGATGATGAGAAGGAGGAGGAGAGCAGAGTATGATGAGAAGAAGGAGAGTAGAGGATGATGAGAAGAAGGAGAGTAGAGGATGATGAGAAGAAGGAGGAGAGCAGAGGATGATGAGAAGGAGAGCAAAGGATGATGAGAAGAAGGAGAGTAGAGGATGATGAGAAGGAGAGCAAAGGATAAGGAGGAGGAGAGCAAAGGATGATGAGAAGGAGGAGGAGAGTAGAGGATGATGAGAAGAAGAAGGAGAGTAGAGGATGATGAGAAGAAGGAGGAGAGTAGAGGATGATGAGAAGAAGGAGGAGAGTAGAGGATGATGAGAAGAAGGAGGAGAGTAGAGGATGATGAGAAGAAGGAGGAGAGTAGAGGATGATGAGAAGAAGGAGGAGAGTAGAGGATGATGAGAAGGAGGAGGAGAGTAGAGGATGATGAGAAGAAGGAGGAGAGTAGAGGATGATGAGAAGGAGGAGGAGAGTAGAGGATGATGAGAAGAAGGAGGTAAGTAGAGTATGAAGAGAAGGAGGAGGAGAGTAGAGGATGATGAGAAGAAGGAGGAGAGTAGAGGATGATGAGAAGGAGGAGGAGAGTAGAGGATGATGAGAAGGAGGAGGAGAGTAGAGGATGATGAGAAGGAGGAGGAGAGTAGAGGATGATGAGAAGAAGGAGGAGAGTAGAGGATGATAAGAAGAAGGAGGAGAGTAGAGGATGATGAGAAGAAGGAGGAAAGTAGAGGATGATGAGAAGAAGGAGGAAAGTAGAGGATGATGAGAAGAAGGAGGAGAGTAGAGGATGAGGAGAAGAAGAAGGAGAGTGGAGGATGAGCAGAAGAAGAAGGAGAGTAGAGGATGATCAGAAGAAGAAGAAGGAGAGCAGAGGATGATGATAAGGAGGAGGAGAGCAGACAATGATGAGAAGAAGGAGAGGAGAGGATGATGATAAGGAGGAGGAGAGAGGATGACAAGAAGAAGGAAGAGAGCAGAGGATGACAAGAAGGAGAGTAAAGAATTATAAGAAGGAGTAGGAGAGCAGATTATAACAAGAAGGAAAAAAACAGAGGATAAAGTGAAGGTAGACGAGAGCAGAAAATGATGAGAAGGAGAGGATAACAAGAAGGAGACTAGTAGAGAATAACAAGTGTTACGCCATCCTACCAGCCATTTTTGGACTCCCTTTCTACAAGAAGGAAGAGAGCTGAACAGAGCAGCATAAATAGGAAGTCGATTGGAGAAAGAAAGAGATGACAAGTGGAGCATAGAACAGGGATGGTAGAGGACAGGAGAAGGTAACGTACAGAGTAGAATGGACAGCTGAGGGGACAAGAACAATGGAGGAAATTACTAAAGAGAGAAGAAACTACGGAGACGGGAGTGCTGGTAGGTAGAGGTTTAATGTAAAATGGATAATGAAGATTGAAGGCAGCGAGTGGTCGTGCAAAAGAAACAACACATATTTGGAAGGAAAGCAACTGAGGGCTTCAAATAAAAAACACAAGGATGAGGGGTGAGTAATAAAAAGATCTTGTAGACTTGGCGCCCAATTGGAGTCAATGGACTGTCTCTGTGATACAGGGGCCTGCTGGGTTCTCCAGTGAAGGATACTGTCTTTAGTGATAAGGATCCTTAGAGGCGGACCCCCATTAACTTAGAATCCATTAATATGGTAACAGAAACTGCGTTTTCTAAACTGGACAGCACCTTTGTGCGCAGCGGGTCCGCTAACACAGTGAAGCTAAACAGCTAAGCCTTGGGAAACGCAGTCAACTAAAGGAACAAAACACGGAAAGTGCACAAAGACAGGAGGATCCACGTGAATACATGTAAACGTGCAGCGGTGTGATCTCTACTTCCTGCAAACGCACTATTGTTCTGGTGTTATTTCAGGCGACGCATGTACACGGTGCAAGTAGTCATACTGCCGCTTATCCACCCAAGCACAATCCTGCGGAGACGACGAGAAGCGCGCAGCTGATGTGTAGGTGTTTGTTTGGAAAATACGAGGTAATTTCCATAATTTATGTTTTGACTGTGTGGGTGGAAAATGTAATGAATCCAAAGATCCGTAAGCAAGAAAGATCAAGCCAAAGAAGCGCTGCATGCTCCAGCGTCTGGCGTGTTTATCGATATGTAACAACTAGAGATGAGCGAACACCAAAATGTTCGGGTGTTCGTTATTCGTAACGAACTTCCCGTGATGCTCGAGGGTTCGTTTCGAACAACGAACCCCATTGAAGTCAATGGGCGACCAGAACATTTTTGTATTTCGCCGATGCTCGCTAAGGTTTTCATGTGTGAAAATCTGGGCAATTCAGGAAAGTGATGGGAATGACACAGTGACGGATAGGGCAGGCGAGGGGCTACATGTTGGGCTGCATCCTAAGTTCACAGGTCCCACTATTAAGCCACAATAGCGGCAAGAGTGCCCCCCCCCCTCCCAACAACTTTTACTTCTGAAAAGCGCTCATTAGCATGGCATACCTTAGCTAAGCACCACACTACCTCCAACAAAGCACAATCACTGCCTGCATGACACTCCGCTGCCACTTCTCCTGGGTTACATGCTGCCCAACCGCACCCCCTCCCCCCCACAGCGCACACCAAAGTGTCCCTGCGCAGCCTTCAGCTGCCCTCATGCCACACCACGCTCATGTCTATTTAGAATTGCGTCTGCCATGACGAGGGACCGCAGGCATACACTGCAGAGGTTGGCACGGCTAGGCAGCGACCCTCTTTAAAAGTGGCGGAGCGATAGCCCACAATGCTGTACAGAAGCAATGAGAAATAGAATCCTGTGCCACCGCCATCAGGAGCTGCACACGTGGGCATAGCAATGGGGAACCTATGTGCCACACACTATTCATTCTGTCAAGGTGTCTGCATGCCCCAGTCAGACCGGGCTTTTTAATTCATAGACACAGGCAGGTACAACTCCCTATTGTGAAGTCCCTGTCGACCCACAGCATGGGTGGCTCCCCTGAACCCACCGGCGGTACACAAAAATATCCCATTGCATTGCCCAACACAGCTGAGGTAGTAATGTCGTGCGTAATACAGGTGGGCTTCGGCCCACACTGCATGCCCCAGTCAGACTGGGATTCTTTACAAGTGGACACATGTAGGTTTAACTCCCTGTGGACCCACTGCCTGGGTGGGTGCCAGGAAGCCACCGGCGGTACATAGAAATATCCCATTGCATTGCCCAACACAGCTGAGGTAACGTCAGCTGTAATGCAGGTGGGCTAAAAATTAATTTGATTACACTGTAGGCGAGGGCCCACAAAAATTGCTGTATCAACAGTACTAATGTACATCCCAAAAATTGGCCATGGCCAGCCAAGACGGCAGGTGAAACCCATTAATCGCTTTGGTTAATGTGGCTTAAGTGGTAACTAGGCCTGGAGGCAGCCCAGTGTAACGAAAAATTGGTTCAAGTTAAAGTTCCAATGCTTTTAAGCGCATTGAAACTTATAAAAATTGTTCTGAAAAATTATATGACTGAGCCTTGTGGCCCTAAGAAAAATTGCCCGTTCAGCGTGATTACGTGAGGTTTCAGGAGGAGGAGCAGGAGGAGGAGGAGGAATATTATACACAGATTGATGAAGCAGAAATGTCCCCGTTTTGGATGGTGAGAGAGAACGTAGCTTCCATCCGCGGGTGCAGCCTACGTATTGCTTAGGTATCGCTGCTGTCCGCTGGTGGAGAACAGAAGTCTGGGGAAATCCAGGCTTTGTTCATCTTGATGAGTGTAAGCCTGTCGGCACTGTCGGTTGACAAGCGGCTACGCTTATCTGTGATGATTCCCCCAGCCGCACTAAACACCCTCTCCGACAACACGCTAGCCACAGGACAAGCAAGCACCTCCAGGGCATACAGCGCGAGTTCAGGCCACGTGTCCAGCTTCGACACCCAGTAGTTGTAGGGGGCAGAGGCGTCACCGAGGATGGTCGTGCGATCCGCTACGTACTCCCTCACCATCCTTTTGCAGTGCTCCCGCCGACTCAGCCGTGACTGGGGAGCGGTGACACAGTCTTGGTGGGGAGCCATAAAGCTGGCCAGGCCCTTAAAGACTGTTGCACTGCCTGGGATGTACATGCTGCTCGATCTACGCACATCCCCTGCTACCTTGCCCTCGGTACTGCGCCTTCTGCCACTAGCGCTGTCGGCTGGGAATTTTACCATCAGCTTGTCCGCAAGGGTCCTGTGGTATAGCAACACTCTCGAACCCCTTTCCTCTTCGGGAATCAGAGTGGGCAGGTTCTCCTTATACCGTGGATCGAGCAGTGTGTACACCCAGTAATCCGTAGTGGCCAGAATGCGTGCAACGCGAGGGTCACGAGAAAGGCATCCTAACATGAAGTCAGCCATGTGTGCCAGGGTACCTGTACGCAACACATGGCTGTCTTCACTAGGAAGATCACTATCAGGATCCTCCTCCTCCTCCTCCTCCTCCTCCTCAGGCCATACACGCTGAAAGGATGACAGGCAATCAGCCGGTGTACCGTCAGCAGCGGGCCAAGCTGTCTCTTCCCCCTCCTCCTCATCCTCCTCATGCTCCTCCTCCTCCTCCTGTACGCGCTGAGAAATAGACAGGAGGGTGCCCTGACTATCCAGCGGCATACTGTCTTCCCCCGCCCCCGTTTCCGAGCGCAAAGCAGCTGCCTTTATGGTTTGCAGGGAATTTCTCAAGATGCATAGCAGAGGAATGGTGACGCTAATGATTGCAGCATCGCCGCTCACCACCTGGGTAGACTCCTCAAAATTACCAAGGACATGGCAGATGTCTGCCAACCAGGCCCACTCTTCTGAAAGGAATTGAGGAGGCTGACTCCCACTGCGCCGCCCATGTTGGAGTTGGTATTCGACTATAGCTCTACGCTGTTCATAGAGCCTGGCCAACATGTGGAGCGTAGAGTTCCACCATGTGGGCACGTCGCACAGCAGTCGGTGCACTGGCAGCTTAAAGTGATGTTGCAGGGTGCGCAGGGTGGCAGCGTCCGTGTGGGACTTGCGGAAATGTGCGCAGAGCCGGCGCGCCTTTACGAGCAGGTCTGACAAGCGTGGGTAGCTTTTCAGAAACCGCTGAACCACCAAATTAAAGACGTGGGCCAGGCATGGCACGTGCGTGAGGCTGCCGAGCTGCAGAGCCGCCACCAGGTTACGGCCGTTGTCACACACGACCATGCCCGGTTGGAGGCTCAGCGGCGCAAGCCAGCGGTCGGTCTGCTGTGTCAGACCCTGCAGCAGTTCGTGGGCCGTGTGCCTCTTATCGCCTAAGCTGAGTAGTTTCAGCACGGCCTGCTGACGCTTGCCCACCGCTGTGCTGCCACACCGCGCGACACCGACTGCTGGCGACATGCTGCTGCTAACACATCTTGATTGTGAGACAGAGGAGGAGGAGGAGGAGGAGGGTGCTTTAGTGGAGGAAGCATACACCTCCGCAGATACCAGCACCGAGCTGGGGCCCGCAATTCTGGGGGTGGGTAGGACGTGAGCGGTCCCAGGCTCTGACTCTGTCCCAGCCTCCACTAAATTCACCCAATGTGCCGTCAGGGAGATGTAGTGGCCCTGCCCGCCTGTGCTTGTCCACGTGTCCGTAGTTAAGTGGACCGTGGCAGTAACCGCGTTGGTGAGGGCGCGCACAATGTTGCGGGAGACGTGGTCGTGCAGGGCTGGGACGGCACATCGGGAAAAGTAGTGGCGACTGGGAACCGAGTAGCGCGGGGCCGCCGCCTCCATGATACTTTTGAAGGACTCCGTTTCCACAACCCTATACGGCAGCATCTCAAGGCTGATGAATTTTGCGATGCGGACGGTTAACGTTTGAGCGTGCGGGTGCGTGGCGGCGTACTTGCGCTTGCGCTCGAACACTTGCGCAAGCGACGGCTGAACGGTGCGCTGAACTACACTGCTGGATGGGGCCGAGGACAGCGGAGATGAGGGTGTGGGTGCAGGCCATGAGGCGGTAGTGCCTGTGTCCTGAGAGGGGGGTTGCATCTCAGTGGCAGGTTGGGGCACAGGGGGAGAGGCAGGGGTGCAAACCGGAGGCGGTGAACGGCCTTTGTCCCACCTTGCGGGGTGCTTGGCCATCATATGTCTGCGCATGGTGGTGGTGGTGAGGCTGTTGGTGTTGGCTCCCCGGCTGAGCTTTGCGCGACAAAGGTTGCACACCACTGTTCGTCGGTCGTCAGGCGTCTCTGTGAAAAACTGCCAGACCTTAGAGCACCTCGGCCTCCGCAGGGTGGCATGGCGCGAGGGGGCGCTTTGGGAAACACTTGGTGGATTATTCGGTCTGGCCCTGCCTCTACCCCTGGCCACTGCACTGCCTCTTGCAACCTGCCCTGCTGATGCCCTTGACTCCCCCTCTGAAGACCTGTCCTCCTGAGTAAGCGTTGCACACCAGGTGGGGTCAGTCACCTCATCGTCCTGCTGCTCTTCCTCCGAATCCTCTGTGCGCTGCTCCCTGGGACTTACTGCCCTTACTACTACCTCACTGCAAGACAACTGTGTCTCATCGTCATCGTCCTCCTCACCCACAGAAAGTTGTTGAGACAGTTGGCGGAAGTCCCCAGCCTCTTCCCCCGGACCCCGGGAACTTTCGAATGGTTGGGCATCAGTGACGATAAACTCCTCTGGTGGGAGAGGAACCGCTGCTGCCCAATCTAAGCAGGGGCCCGAGAACAGTTCCTGGGAGTGTTCCCGCTCCTGAGCAGGTGTCATTGTAGTGGAGTGAGGAGGCTGGGAGGAAGGAGGAGCAGCAGACAGAGGATTCGGATTGGCAGCAGTGGACGGCGCAGAACTGCGTGTTGACGATAGGTTGCTCGAAGCACTTTCTGCCATCCACGACAGGACCTGCTCACACTGCTCATTTTCTAATAACCGTCTCCCGCGTGGACCCATTAATTGGGCGATGAATGTGGGGACGCCAGAAACGTGCCTCTCTCCTAATCGCGCAGCAGTCGGCTGCGACACACCTGGATCAGGAGCTTGGCCTGTGCCCACACCCTGACTTGGCCCTCCGCGTCCTCGGCCGCGTCCACGTCCTCTAGGCCTACCCCTACCCCTCAGCATGCTGTATTACCAGTGATTTGATTTCACAGGCAGGAAATAAATTGGCGCAAGACTGCAGGCCAAATATAATTTTTGCCCTTTTTGGAAAACGAAAGGCCCCACTGCCTCTAGTGAATGAATTATCTAAGTTTAATAACTGTGCTGTGTCCCTGCTTATGTGTCACAGAACGTGAGGGTAGCAGAGTTATTAACTGTGGCAGAGCAGGTATTTTTTTTCCCAATTAAGGAAAGCAAATGGCGAACCCAGCAGTAAAGCGTAGCTGGGTGCGTATGATTTAGCAATGTTTTTCACGCAGCTCACACGTCTCCACCGCCCGTAAGGACGGACAGAGGCTGGACAAATAGATTTGTTTTCAGTTTTTTCCCACCAACAGGCAGCACTGCGTATATTCAATGAACCTGAGAAGTTTAATAACTGTGCTGTGTCCCTGCTTATGTGTCACAGAACGTGAGGGTAGCAGAGTTATTATAACTCTTGGAGAGCAGGTATTTTTTTTCCCAATTAAGGAAAGCAAATGGCGAAGCCAGCAGTAAAGCGTAGCTGGGTGCGTATGATTTAGCAATGTTTTTCACGCAGCTCACACGTGTCCACCGCCCGTAAGGACGGACAGAGGCTGGACAAATAGATTTGTTTTCAGTTTTTTCCCACCAACAGGCAGCACTGCGTATATTCTATGAATAATAACTGTGTTGTCGCCCTGCCTATACAATTCTTTCCCTGCAGTTCAATGGAGGGTGCAATGCTCTGCAGAGGCGATTTTGAGAAGCCCAAAAAAAATGCAGCACAGCCAACAGCAGCCTGGACAGTACTGCACACGGATAAATATGGCCCTAGAAAGGACCGTTGAGGTTCTTGAAGGCTACACTCACTCCTAACACTCTCCCTGCCTATGCAGCACTTCTGTCCCTAATGCTGGGTGCAACGCTCTGCAGAGCCGATTTTGAGAAAAAAAAAAATCCCACTGCTAACAGCAGCCAACACACAGCTATCAGTGGCCCTAATAAGGACCTTTGGGGGGTCTTGAAGCCTACACTAACTACCAATTCTTTCCCTACAGCAGCTCCGGTACAAACAGCACTGTCCCTCATCTAACTCACCAGGCATCTGAGGCGAGCCGCGGGAGGGGCCGACTTTTATATTAGGCGAACACCAGATCTCGCCAGCCACTCACAGCAGGGGGGTGGTATAGGGCTTAAACGTTGCAGGGGGAAGTTGTAATGCCTTCCCTGTCTTTCAATTGGCCAGAAAAGCGCGCTAACGTCTCAGAGATGAAAGTGAAAGTAACCAGAACACCGCATGGTGTTCGTCACGAATAACGAACATCCCGAACACCCTAATATTCGCACGAATATCAAGCTCGGACGAACACGTTCGCTCATCTCTAGTAACAACATATATTGTAGTAGCAATGAATTAAAGGATCAGAGTCTGAATGTGATGTGAATGTAATACGATAGACAGAGCCGGCCTAAGAGAAACCATATCCTGCCTGGCTGACGATGCACAAGTATCAGGGTCACGACTAACACCGGCTGCGCTACCATGACGCCGCACACCGCTATCTAAGATAGGGCAAGTGATGTGAAAGGTAAAAGCCTATAGAATCAAAGCAATGCTCAGCAGTCGGCGCCGGCAGCGGTCTGCCGCAATCTGTCCCAAGGTCCATGTTGGTAAAACAATCCAACAGCTCCAACAGAATCACCAAACATCAAAGCCCCATAAGAACCAGACTGGACCCCCTGCCGGCTACCATAGTGGTAACAGCGGATGAGTTTGTGGCATCTCACACAGCGGTTGGGTCAACGAAAAGGAAATGAGGATACTAAACTATTAAGAGAGGAAGCGAGGTGGACCTTCCGTCTTATAAGTAACACCCCCCTGGGACTGAATGCGGAGGTTTCCTTCGGTGTCTTGATCCAGCACAGGGTGTCCCAAATTCTGATATATAACAAAAAAGCCGTTTATTTATTTCTCCATAGATCAGTTTATTTTATTGGCACTGTTGCAGTTTTTGACAGTAAATTAATCCTTATCATGGGTGGACAATGTTTCTAGTGTTCTGGATGTGGGATTGGCTCTTACGGTCGGCCTGCATATGCAAAATCAATTCATTTATTTTCCTAAATTACCAGATTGAAATATTCAATCTGCAGAGAGGAGTTCTCTACAACCTCCCATCATTCGGAACCTCTATGTATGAAATATGGACAGGATTGGCTCAATATATGGCAGCAGGACATTCCTATTCAGGCTATTCTCATTGTTTCTGCGGGATATTGAGGTCCCATTGTATCACACACCTCCCAACCCCTCTAACACACTTGGTGCGTATGGGACCAGAACACGGACATTTCCTGCAGGTATTTGCAGCACATTTCCAGGTGGTTTTCTGCAGCCTCTCTGGTCTATCAGTCACTTTCCTGCTACTGCACGTGTGCGACTGCAGTGATGGGGTTTCTTACATGCCGTCCCATTGGTTGTTGCAGATGTTTGCAGCGATTGGCTGTGATAGCAGTATGTCAGAGAAAGAATTCTGAGTCACTATGACTTTATATCATTTCATTCGCCACATTGTTGCTGTTGAACTTGCCTTCCACCTTTATTATTTCCTGTCAGAAGCTGGGCTTTAAAGGGGTTGTCCCGCGGCAGCAAGTGGCGTTATACACTTCTGTATGGCCATAATAATGCACTTTGTAATGTACATTGTGCATTAATTATGAGCCATACAGAAGTTATAAAAAGTTTTATACTTACCTGCTCCGTTGCTAGCGTCCTCGTCTCCATGGTGCCGACTAATTTTCGCCCTCCGATGGCCAAATTAGCCGCGCTTGCGCAGTCCGGGTCTTCTCCTCTTCTCTATGGGGCTCTGTGTAGCTCCGCCCCGTCACGTGCCGATTCCAGCCAATCAGGAGGCTGGAATCGGCAATGGACCGCACAGAAGCCCTGCGGTCCATGGAGACAGAGGATCCCGGCGGCCATCTTCAGCAGGTGAGTATGAAGACGCCGGACCGCCAGGATTCAGGTAAGCGCTGTGGGGGTTGTTTTTTTAACCCCTGCATCGGGGTTGTCTCGCGCCGAACGGGGGGGGGGGGGGGGGGGGTTTAAAAAAAAAAAAAAACCCGTTTCGGCGCGGGACAACCCCTTTAACTATAGCTCCTATACCCCTGATGATGCCAGTGTTCTGGTGAGACATGTTGGGGGAGCTATAGCTCCTACACCCCTGATGATGCCAGTGCTCTGGTGAGACACGTTGGGGGAGCTATAGCTCCTACACCCCTGATGATGCCAGCGTTCTGGTAAGACATGTTGGAGGAGCTATAGCTCCTACACCCCTGATGATGCCAGCGTTCTGGTGAGACATGTTGGGGGAGCTATAGCTCCTATATCCCTGATGATGCCAGCGTTCTGGTGAGACATGTTGGGGGAGCTATAGCTCCTATACCCCTGATGATGCCAGCGTTCTGGTGAGACATGTTGGGGGAGCTATAACTCCTATACCCCTGATAAGGCCAGAGCTCTGGTGAGACATGTTGGGGGAGCTATAGCTCCTATATCCCTGATGATGCCAGCGTTCTGGTGAGACATGTTGGGGGAGCTATAGCTCCTATACCCCTGATGATGCCAGTGTTCTGGTGAGACATGTTGGGGGAGCTATAGCTCCTATACCCCTGATGATGCCAGTGTTCTGGTGAGACATGTTGGGGGAGCTATAGCTCCTACACCCCTGATGATGCCAGTGCTCTGGTGAGACACGTTGGGGGAGCTATAGCTCCTACACCCCTGATGATGCCAGCGTTCTGGTGAGACACGTTGGGGGAGCTATAGCTCCTACACCCCTGATGATGCCAGCGTTCTGGTGAGACATGTTGGGGGAGCTATAGCTCCTACACCCCTGATGATGCCAGAGCTCTGGTGAGACATGTTGGGGGAGCTATAGCTCTTATACCCCTGATGATGCCAGCGTTCTGGTGAGACACGTTGGGGGAGCTATAGCTCCTACACCCCTGATGATGCCAGAGCTCTGGTGAGACATGTTGGGGGAGCTATAGCTCTTATACCCCTGATGATGCCAGCGTTCTGGTGAGACATGTTGGGGGAGCCGGTCTGTTTTAGCACAGAGCCTCATAGTTTATTCTGCTAATGCATAACACGCTGGCAGTTCATGCAGGGATCTAATCACTTGCTGAATCTTCAGTATATAGCCATGAATTGCTGCCGGGGAGCGCGCAGCCGCTGCAGACAGTGTGACCCTGATATCTGTGCACAATCAACCAGGCAGGATATTGCGGTTCTTAGATGGTTTTGTCTGATATGTCACATTCACTCACACCAAATTGAGACTCTGATCTTTTTAGTTAATTGCTGCTCTAATATATTACATATCCATAAAAGTTATTTTTTAAGGGGACCCAAATGAGGGTTTCAGCTTATGGCAAACGCTGTGGGGGGATTGGTTACAATTAAACCCTAGTTGGCCCTTGAGGCCGCAAAATCTGTTGTTTGCATCATGTCACTAGACCAGCATTATCACAGATCCGAGGGGTAAGTCATTGGATGTGCCGCACTAGGTTCGCTGACTTGAATCCACGAATGTTTATCAGGGGACTATTTTGGACTTCAATGCTACTGCGGACGTCAATACAGTTTGTGATAACGATGCTTACCGTCCTATATTATTTTTTTCACCTATGCCTTGAAGAGGGACCTGTAACTTTGCTCTGCCACTACCCTGGGCCCGGCTGTCCAAGGGGGCCGGATTGCAGCAACAGGTGAGCTCTGCATAACTCCCATAGCCATGGGCAGGCTGTCCGAGGGGGCCAGATCGCGGCAACAGGTGAGCTATGCATAACATATACTGCCCTGGGCCTGGCTGTCCGAGGAGGCCGGATCGCAGCAACAGGTGAGCTCTGCAGAACTCCAACTGCTCTGGGTTCGGCTGTCTGAGAGGGCCGGAACTCAGCAACAGCCAGGTGAGCTCTGCAAAAGCCCCAATGCCCTGGGCCCAGCTGTTCGAGGGGGCCGGATCGCAGCAACAGGTGGATCTGCATAACTTTCACTGCCCTGGGCCTGGCTGTCCAAGGGGGCCGGATCGCAGCAGCAGGTGAGCTCTGCACAACTCCCACTGATTTCTGTATGAGTTACAGGACCAAAGCAGCAGACAGAGTAGCGCAGTGCCAACGCGTCTCCATGATGGGTTTGCTGTACTACAGCGGTTTGCGTGATCCCATTTCGTTTCTAAAGACTCACCTCTTCAAAGAAGCATACAAACTCTCCGAATTTAGTCCCTGCCCTCAAATGACGCCCTCCTGTACCCACCCTGTGCCACATCTCCCGTACCACCTTGCCCTGACTGAGCCCGCCCTGCATTAATGCGCTGCAGAATAAGTTGGCACTGTACAACTAAAGATTCTTATTTCTATAGGTGAAACCATGTGGGCCGGCCGCACTCTGCCGCTCGCACCTTCCGGACCCCCCAACACAGCGGCGTTCCTACTGATGCCATGCTCAGCCAGCAAGGGTGCAGCGACGCACTTTTATTGCCGTTTTTGGCTGCTTTTTTAATCAACGGACTCCCACCCATGCCGGGAATGAAGGGGCCGCCGTCAGACCCTCATCCATCTAACATCCCGCGGACACAATAGGTTTGAAGCTGAAGACCCCTTAAGCCTGAGTTTCTATGACTAAGATGGTTGCTGACCTGGAGAACTGGCGGAGTTTGGATTCGATGCTGCGATGCCTCATACACATCCTGGTCAGAGCGGAACCAACTTCGCGAGTAGCCCCTAAAAGACAAAAATACACGATCATCAATTCCAGCAAGCAAACCATAAAAACCTCACAGGTACCCGCATATGTCAGGAGGACCCCCGATGGAAACCCCAACAGGAACGAGCCCTGCTCTACAGGCACGCAGAATACCGCCAGGAGGAGCAGAGAGAGGAGAGAAGGGAGGAGAAGGATGCTGCCAGGAGGAGCAGAGAGAGGAGAGAAGGATGCTGCCAGGAGGAGCAGAGAGAGGAGAGAAAGGAGGAGAGAAGGATGCCTCCAGGAGGAGCAGAGGGACGAGAGAAGGGAGGAGAAGAATGCCGCCAGGAGGAGCAGAGAGAGGAGAGAAGGGAGGAGAAGGATGCTGCCAGGAGGAGCAGAGAGAGGAGAGAAAGGATGAGAGAAGGATGAGAGACGGATGCCTCCAGGAGGAGCAGAGAGAGGAGAGAAGGGATGAGAGAAGGATGCCTCCAGGAGGAGGAGAGGGATGAGAGAAGGGAGGAGAAGGATGCTGCCAGGAGGAGCAGAGAGAGGAGAGAAGGGAGGAGAGAAGGATGCCTCCAGGAGGAGCAGAGGGACGAGAGAAGGGAGGAGAAGAATGCCGCCAGGAGGAGCAGAGAGAGGAGAGAAGGGAGGAGAAGGATGCTGCCAGGAGGAGCAGAGAGAGGAGAGAAAGGATGAGAGAAGGATGAGAGACGGATGCCTCCAGGAGGAGCAGAGAGAGGAGAGAAGGGATGAGAGAAGGATGCCTCCAGGAGGAGGAGAGGGATGAGAGAAGGGAGGAGAAGGATGCTGCCAGGAGGAGGAGAGGGATGAGAGAAGGGAGGAGAAGGATGCTGCCAGGAGGAGGAGAAGAATGCCGCCAGGAGGAGGAGAGGGAGCAGAAGAATGCAGACAGAGGGAGCAGAAGAATGCAGACAGGAGGAGCAGAGGGAGGAGAGAAGGGAGGAGAAGGATGCTGCCAGGAGGAGCAGAGAGAGGAGAGAAGGGAGGAGAAGGATGCTGCCAGGAGGAGCAGAGAGAGGAGAGAAAGGAGGAGAGAAGGATGCCTCCAGGAGGAGCAGAGGGACGAGAGAAGGGAGGAGAAGAATGCCGCCAGGAGGAGGAGAGGGAGCAGAAGAATGCAGACAGGAGGAGCAGAGGGAGGAGAGAAGGGAGGAGAAGGATGCTGCCAGGAGGAGCAGAGAGAGGAGAGAAAGGATGAGAGAAGGATGCCTCCAGGAGGAGCAGAGAGAGGAGAGAAAGGATGAGAGAAGGATGCCACCGGGGCAGAGAGGATGAGAGAAGGGAGGAGAAGAATGCCGCCAGGATGAGAGAAGGATGCCACCGGGGCAGAGAGGATGAGAGAAGGGAGGAGAAGAATGCCGCCAGGAGGAGGAGAAGAATGCAGACAGGAGGAGCAGAGGGAGGAGAGAAGGGAGGAGAAGGATGCCACCGGGGCAGAGAGGATGAGAGAAGGGAGGAGAAGGATGCCACCGGGGCAGAGAGGATGAGAGAAGGGAGGAGAAGGATGCTGCCAGGAGGAGCAGAGAGAGGAGAGAAGGGAGGAGAAGGATGCTGCCAGGAGGAGCAGAGAGAGGAGAGAAGGGAGGAGAAGGATGCTGCCAGGAGGAGCAGAGAGAGGAGAGAAGGGAGGAGAAGGATGCTGCCAGGAGGAGCAGAGAGAGGAGAGAAAGGAGGAGAGAAGGATGCCTCCAGGAGGAGCAGAGGGACGAGAGAAGGGAGGAGAAGAATGCCGCCAGGAGGAGGAGAGGGAGCAGAAGAATGCAGACAGGAGGAGCAGAGGGAGGAGAGAAGGGAGGAGAAGGATGCTGCCAGGAGGAGCAGAGAGAGGAGAGAAAGGATGAGAGAAGGATGCCTCCAGGAGGAGCAGAGGGACGAGAGAAGGGAGGAGAAGAATGCTGCCAGGAGGAGGAGAAGAATGCCGCCAGGAGGAGGAGAGGGAGCAGAAGAATGCAGACAGAGGGAGCAGAAGAATGCAGACAGGAGGAGCAGAGGGAGGAGAGAAGGGAGGAGAAGGATGCTGCCAGGAGGAGCAGAGAGAGGAGAGAAGGGAGGAGAAGGATGCTGCCAGGAGGAGCAGAGAGAGGAGAGAAGGGAGGAGAGAAGGATGCCTCCAGGAGGAGCAGAGGGACGAGAGAAGGGAGGAGAAGAATGCCGCCAGGAGGAGCAGAGAGAGGAGAGAAGGGAGGAGAAGGATGCTGCCAGGAGGAGCAGAGAGAGGAGAGAAAGGATGAGAGAAGGATGAGAGAAGGATGCCTCCAGGAGGAGCAGAGAGAGGAGAGAAAGGATGAGAGAAGGATGCCTCCAGGAGGAGCAGAGGGACGAGAGAAGGGAGGAGAAGAATGCCGCCAGGAGGAGGAGAGGGAGCAGAAGAATGCAGACAGGAGGAGCAGAGGGAGGAGAGAAGGGAGGAGAAGGATGCTGCCAGGAGGAGCAGAGAGAGGAGAGAAGGGAGGAGAAGGATGCTGCCAGGAGGAGCAGAGAGAGGAGAGAAAGGAGGAGAGAAGGATGCCTCCAGGAGGAGCAGAGGGACGAGAGAAGGGAGGAGAAGAATGCCGCCAGGAGGAGGAGAGGGAGCAGAAGAATGCAGACAGGAGGAGCAGAGGGAGGAGAGAAGGGAGGAGAAGGATGCTGCCAGGAGGAGCAGAGAGAGGAGAGAAAGGATGAGAGAAGGATGCCTCCAGGAGGAGCAGAGAGGATGAGAGAAGGGAGGAGAAGAATGCCGCCAGGAGGAGGAGAAGAATGCAGACAGGAGGAGCAGAGGGAGGAGAGAAGGGAGGAGAAGGATGCCACCGGGGCAGAGAGGATGAGAGAAGGGAGGAGAAGGATGCTGCCAGGAGGAGCAGAGAGAGGAGAGAAGGGAGGAGAAGGATGCTGCCAGGAGGAGCAGAGAGAGGAGAGAAGGGAGGAGAAGGATGCTGCCAGGAGGAGCAGAGAGAGGAGAGAAGGGAGGAGAAGGATGCTGCCAGGAGGAGCAGAGAGAGGAGAGAAGGGAGGAGAAGGATGCTGCCAGGAGGAGCAGAGAGAGGAGAGAAGGGAGGAGAAGGATGCTGCCAGGAGGAGCAGAGAGAGGAGAGAAGGGAGGAGAAGGATGCTGCCAGGAGGAGCAGAGAGAGGACAGAAGGGAGGAGAAGGATGCTGCCAGGAGGAGCAGAGAGAGGAGAGAAGGGAGGAGAAGGATGCTGCCAGGAGGAGCAGAGAGAGGAAAGAAGGGAGGAGAAAGAGGCTGCCAGGAGGAGCAGAGAGAGGAGAGAAAGGAGGAGAGAAAGGAGAAGAATGATGCCACCGGGGCAGAGAGGATGAGAGAATGATGCCACCGGGACAGAGAGGATGAGAGAAGGATGCCGCCAGGAGGAGCAGAGGGAGGAGAAAAGGGAGGGGAGGCGAGAGGCGAGAGGGGAGGCGAGAGGGGAGGCGAGAGGGGAGGCGAAAGGGGAGGCGAAAGGGGAGGCGAGAGGGGAGGCGAGAGGGGAGGCGGGAGGGGAGGCGGGAGGGGAGGCGAGGCGGGGGGCGGGAGGCGAGGCGGGGGCGGGAGGCGAGGCGGGGGCGGGAGGCGAGGCGGGGGCGGGAGGCGAGGCGGGGGCGGGAGGCGGAGCGGTAGGCGAGGCGGGGCAGGAGGCGAGGCATGCCGCCGGGAGGAGCAGAAGGATGCCGACAGGAGGAGAGAAGGGAGGAGAAGGATGCCACCAGGAGGAGCAGAGGGAGGAGAGAAGGGAGAAGGATGCAACCTGGGCAGAGAGGATGAGAAAAGGATGCCGCAAGGAGGAGCAGAGGGAGGAGAAGGATGCCACCGAGGCAGAGAGGATGAGAGAAGGATGCCGCCAGGAGGAGCAGAGAGGATGAGAGAAGGATGCCACCAGGAGGAGCAGAGAGGATAAGAGAAGGATGCCACCAGGAGGAGCAGAGGAAGGAGAGAAGGGAGGAGAGAAGGGAAAAGAGAAGAGAGGCGACAAGGGAGGAGAAGGATACCACCGAGGCAGAGAGGATGAGAGAAGGATGCCGCCAGGAGGAGCAGAGAGGATAAGAGAAGGATGCCACCAGGAGGAGCAGAGGAAGGAGAGAGGGATGCCACCAGGAGGAGCAGAGAGGATAAGAGAAGGATGCCACCAGGAGGAGCAGAGGAAGGAGAGAGGGATGCCACCAGGAGGAGCAGAGGAAGGAGAGAAGGGAGGAGAGAAGGGAAAAGAGAAGAGAGGCGACAAGGGAGGAGAAGGATACCACCGAGGCAGAGAGGATGAGAGAAGGATGCCGCCAGGAGGAGCAGAGGAAGGAGAGAAGGGAGGAGAGAAGGGAAAAGAGAAGAGAGGCGACAAGGGAGGAGAAGGATACCACCGAGGCAGAGAGGATGAGAGAAGGATGCCACCAGGAGGAGCAGAGAGGATAAGAGAAGGATGCCACCAGGAGGAGCAGAGGAAGGAGAGAAGGATGCAACCAGGAGGAGCAGAGGAAGGAGAGAAGGATGCCACCAGGAAGAGCAGAGGAAGGAGAGAAGGATGCCACCAGGAAGAGCAGAGGAAGGAGAGAAGGATGCCACCAGGAAGAGCAGAGGAAGGAGAGAAGGATGCCACCAGGAAGAGCAGAGGAAGGAGAGAAGGATGACAGTAGGAGGAGCAGAGGGAGGAGAGAAGGATGCCACCAGGAGGAGCAGAGGAAGGAGAGAAGGATGCCACCAGGAGGAGCAGAGAGGATGAGATAAGGGAAGAGAAGGATACCACTGAGGCAGAGAGGATGATAGAAAGATGCCACCAGCAGGAGCAGAGGGAGGAGAAGGATACCAGCAGGAGCAGAGAGGATGAGAGAAGGATGACAGTAGGAGGAGCAGAGGGAGGAGAGAAGGATGCCACCAGAGCAGAGAGGATGAGAGAAGGATGCCGCTAGGAGGAGCAGAGAGGATGAGAGAAGGATGCCGCTAGGAGGAGCAGAGGAAGGAGAAAAGAGAGGAGAAGGATGCCACCTAGACAGAGAGGATAATAGAAGGGTGCCACCAGCAGGAGAGGGGGAAGGGGGTGCTATTGTGGAAACAAAGAGTGAGAAGGAATATTTTGAGGTTGGCACGGAGGGTGTGAGTGATGGCGCAGCTCCCTGAGGTATCAGAGTCCAGTGGCGGACGGCGTGCAGCGGCTGTCTGTCTTACGTAGGCTGTTACTTTTCCTCCAGTGTGGAGTGTTGAAGTCTGCGATTCCCTTTCCCAGGTGACTCAGCCGATCTGCCACGGTCACGCGTGACGCCAACATTCAGGGCTTTCCTGACATTCACGCCAAAGATGTAGTGTGCGCAGACCCTTGAAGTGACCCTCTCTACGGCCGCACCCAGCGAGGAAACGGCTGTCAACAATGAAGGCGATTTTACATTCCTGGAATTTTTACCGACCAGAAAAAATCCTGACTTGGAAATAAGGCTCTTGGGTGCCGTACTGCAGTCCGCCACAGGGAGGCGCCCTCGGACTGCGCAGCACTGCTGGAACCGCTTGCCTGTAATTAGGCTTCTTTTTGAGTTATTTCAAGTTGTGCAAACCCTCCTCCCCGAAATACATTGTGAAGAGGCGGCGGTCAGGTCTAGGCATCATACAGGGGGGCAGCGTTATCATGGAAGCCAACACTATCCTTGTGTCCTCCGAAGCAGATCAGTGGGCATCCTCCACTCGGGACCCCCACGATCAGCTGGTAAGGGGCTGCAATACCAAGCCACACCACTGCTGAAGGGACGGGGCTATGAGCGGTCTGGCTGCTCACAGCAGCTGATCAGTGGAGGTACCAGAGACCTGGTGATTGTCGGAAGGGGCATCTCTGCCGCACCCCGAGATCCAGCGCCGATCCCTGTGCACGTTATCCCGCAGAACGGCGAATCTCTAAACTCTGCATGGAATATTCTTATCTGCTGCAAATCTCACATCTGGTCTCCAGTCACATCCAAAGCTGCATCCAAAATACAGATGCCAACATCTCGCCTTATTTCACACATTGGGCTGTGAAACTTGGCCTGATTGCGCTTTGGAACGTGCGATTCCAGTGACGCAGCAATTCGCCGGTGAATTGGGTTAGGGTTAGGCCTCAGTGGAAACAGGGAGCGAGGTGTTCCGACGGAGCGCCAAAGACGGGACAAAACGGGATCTTTTGCCGCACAGCAATGCGGGAAAAAATGTGCTGATATATTCAAAAGAACGGCGCTGATATCACATGATTGTGAGCGGAAGCTCTACTCCAGTCACACCCAGAGCTGCATCCATCCCTCTCGGCTCCAGACCAGTGTATGGTCTAAACATTATGGCTCGTTTACACGTATTGTCGCCACGTCTATCCCGTGTGTAACAAATGGTGAATGGATGCGACGAAAGTCAATGGAGTGTCACCGGCGTGAAAACGTATAAATCGCAGAATGCGCTACTTCTCCGCGTGGGCCCGCCCCCTTCTCAGGCCGCGGATGATACACTGTCCATCCACTTGCATTTCGTGCAGGCAGCGTTTCCAGCCGTGTTCAAAGTGGTACATTTTTAAAAAACTGACACTGCGCACATCAATCGTAGCCCGTCCGCAGCGTATGGGCTGTAGACTCGCCGTGCTGCACGCATCCGCCCGTGTGAGACCTTATGGTGCACGCCTGCTGCACGCATCCGCCCGTGTGAGACCTTCTGGTGCACGCCTGCTGCCGCATCCGCCCGTGTGAGACCTTCTGGTGCACGCCTGCTGCACGCATCCGCCCGTGTGAGACCTTCTGGTGCGCGCCTGCTGCAGCATCCGCCCGTGTGAGACCTTCTGGTGCACGCCTGCTGCACGCATCCGCCCGTGTGAGACCTTCTGGTGCGCGCCTGCTGCCGCATCCGCCCGTGTGAGACCTTCTGGTGCGCGCCTGCTGCCGCATACGGTCTGCGGCGAGGATTCTGTATCAGGATGGCGGTCGTTTCCGTTCGTCCTCTGTGTGGGGTACACAATGCTGCCGACTCCCGGCGCGACTCTTCAGACTTTGCCATGCAGAATTTATACAGAATATACATTACATCATCAGTGAAAAAATGGCGCACGTGGCGGAAGTTCACCACAAATTTGGGCCCCACCTCAGCCCTCGGACGCGCGCCGAAGTTCATACGCAGCCGATTTTTCTGTGCGCTGAAATTAAATTTAAAAAAAATCCCACTGTAGAAAAAAAATGAATATTTCAGAATCTTGAGGCGAAATCTGCAGCGGCGGCCGCGCAAATCCGGCCCATTGACCGACCAAATCTGTGTGCAGGGCCATATTAGAAACCGCGGCAGAACTCTGAGGCTCGCGCGTTTCCGTGGCTCAGCTCCCATCTAGGAATCAAACAATTAGATTGGCAGTGCTGAGCCAAACGTTCACGAGGCTCGCGTCACGCCGTCATTTTGCGCATGGCGCTATTTCTCCCTCATTCTCACAGAAATCTGGCGTTGTCTCCTTGTTGATCTGACACCATAAAAGCCCAGATGAGGGCGGCTTCGTGGGCACAAGGGCAGACGCAGATCTATGGGGGCTTTTGCGCTGCATTTTTGCGTGCACATCAACGTTTTTAATGCCCTTTTTGCGCTCAGCCACGGAAACGGTCAATTAGTTTAATGAGTTCAAGATGTTCTTTTGCTGCGCAAATACGAAGCACTGCGTGTATCCTTGTACACGCCAAATACACGCATGTGCATGAAGCCACTGAAATCAATGGATTTTGTTTCCTGCGCATTGCGGCACCTTTCGCCTCCACTCCTCCGCGCTCTTACTCTAGTCCCATCCTAAGCTGCATAAAACCTCTGCGGATGTGCGGACAGCCGCCAGACAGGCACATGATGGGTTAAGGGAGTGACGGGACAATTACTGCTATAATGATGCAGGAGCGCCGGGCGAGCAAAGGGCATCTTATAATTACAGAGCCTGCGGCAGCGCATCCTCCGCCAAGAGGAGCCACAGAGGAACGTACAGAGAGGAGGCAATGCGGGGAGCGGAGATTACTCAGGTGTTACCCTGCCATAAACCCAGGGCGGGCCACAGGCCGATAAACCCCTCCATCCACTCAGACTGCATGACAACATGGCGGCCTCGCTGTTCGCTCCTCGGTATTTACTACCTGCATCAGTATGATACACAAGAGACGAGGGGCCCGGGACAAGAGATGGGGGGCCCGAGACAATGTGGATCCACATTAGATGGAAGATCCAGCGATCGGAGCGACTTCCATCGGTGCTGGACTAGCCGGGGTCTCACCGCCAACCGCGGGGGGTATTTGTGTAATAGTGCGGGGAGTATACAGAGAATGGCGCGATCGAGGAAAAGATCCCGCGAAAGGGGATCTTGTGGACAGAAACAACTCATCACTGAAAGGGGTTGGAGGAGGATGTCAGGAATCGTTCTGACCAACAGGCTGCACAGTCAGCTGAATACAACGCTGGAGCTCCAACTAACGTGTCCGAACGCACAACTCGCCGTTCCTCCGCACGGATGGTATAACAGCGGGTGACCAGTTCCAGCGCCATTGTGTCTAAGAGAAACAGAAAGACTCCAGCGGGCAAAAGAGCGCAAAACTTGTATCACTGAGCAGCGGGAAAACATCTCCTGGTCAGATGGAGCCAGATTTATGTGCTGATGGGGGTCAGAGTTTGGCGCAAGCAGCGTGAATCATCCAAAAAAAATCTGCAATTCCCAACAGCTAAAACCAGCAGGGATCATCATGCAGTTCAGAGACCGGACCCCGAGCGCAGGGGTGGACCCCCGAGCGCAGGGGTGGACCCCCGAGCGCAGGGGTGGACCCCCGAGCGCAGGGGTGGACCCCCGAGCGCAGGGGTGGACCCCCGAGCGCAGGAGTGGACCCCCGAGCGCAGGAGCAGATCGCGTGGAATCAATAGCAAGTCTGCTATAAAAATATGGCTTTATTTCATTCCAAAATGTACAAAAACAACGAATCTGTCCAAACTGGGACCTTTTTCAAGCAAGAAGTCTGCATGGACAGCATGACTAATTTCTGATAAAGGGGACAGTCACTGCAATATAACCATATTGCACCCAAATAATACGCCCTTAGAGAGGCCATAAACTACGGGGTGCTTGAAGTCAGCGACTGAGGTCCCTGGCTGGGACCTCAGTCGCTGACTACAAGCTGCAGGCTGGACCGCTCTGTTCTTCATACCCCGCCTGTGTTCAGGGAGTGCTCAGCTGGCATACAGCCGTGCGCTCTGAGCGGGGTATGGAGAGCGCAGCTGGACCGCTCTGTTCTTCATACCCCGCCTGTGTTCAGGGAGTGCTCAGCTGGCATACAGCCGTGCGCTCCGAGCGGGGTATGGAGAGCACAGCTGGACCGCTCTGTTCTTCATACCCCGCCTGTGTTCAGGGAGTGCTCAGCTGGCATACAGCCGTGCGCTCTGAGCGGGGTATGGAGAGCGCAGCTGGACCGCTCTGTTCTTCATACCCCGCCTGTGTTCAGGGAGTGCTCAGCTGGCATACAGCCGTGCGCTCCGAGCGGGGTATGGAGAGCACAGCTGGACCGCTCTGTTCTTCATACCCAGCTGTCATCAGGGAGCGGGATGAAACAATAGTATCATCTGTATCCCGCTGGGAATCCCTGATGAGGCTGATCGTCAGCACGCTGACAGACAACGATGAGTGACGGCTTAATGAAAACTGCCGGATGTCTGCGCAGCTACATGCAACCATTACCGCTCAAAAGAGGGCTGTCAGCGACAATCGTTGTGTCTAAATAAGAGTCCATTTACATAGGATGAATGTTAGGCAAACGATGTCCGACCCTCGTCCCTGTGTCTCCGCGCCCCAGTGCTGTCACATGAGAGCTGGTATCACTGGCTCACTCATGGAGCGGCCAGCAGGGGGCAGGGCTTGCAGGAGATTTCTCTCCTCTCGCTCCCCCGCCACCCTCCATTCACATAACACAACGGCCGCTCACTACTGAACAGCTACTATTTAAACTGAGTGATCAACTGATCGTCCATTGTTTATGCAGCATAAAGCTCATCGCTCCTCCTCAGTTTAAACAGCGGTCATTCAATGGTGAACCGCAGATGCACGGGGGGCGCGCAGACGCACAGGGGGCGCGCAGACGCACAGGGGGCGCAGACCCACAGGGGGCGCGCAGACGCACAGGGGGCGCGCAGACCCACAGGGGGCGCGCAGACCCACAGGGGGCGCGCAGACCCACAGGGGGCGCGCAGACGCACAGGGGGCGCGCAGACGCACAGGGGGCGCGCAGACGCACAGGGGGCGCGCAGACGCACAGGGGGCGAAGACCCACAGGGGGCGCGCAGACGCACAGGGGGCGCGCAGACCCACAGGGGGCGCGCAGACCCACAGGGGGCGCGCAGACCCACAGGGGGCGCGCAGACGCACAGGGGGCGCGCAGACGCACAGGGGGCGCGCAGACGCACAGGGGGCGCGCAGACGCACAGGGGGCGCGCAGACCCACAGGGGGCGCGCAGACGCACAGGGGGCGCAGACCCACAGGGACGAGTGTCGAACACCATTTGCTTCAATTTGTGCTCGACAAGGTTGTATTTAAGGCTCCAAAACACGTTGCACTCGGTTTTTGTTTATATCAATAAATATTCACCTATACGTATGCACAGATACACCCGGTTCTTTGACCACTCATAGAATCTTTGTCTTCCTATCTCTAGTCTTGGTGTTCCACTCCCACTGAAGTGAATAGGAACTTGGTCTGTAATACCAAGCCTGGCCACTGCAGCTGGAAGGGAGCTGTCAGCTTCCTACACAAATCAGCTCAGTGAACGAGTGCATTGAGCTGGCGAAATTCAGGTTGGTGTAATCCTGGGTGGCGGATCCCTGAAGATAGGCAATCAATAGTTTACAACTGTACAAGAACTTCAATTCAGACCCAATAATACATGTTAAATGACTCAGATGTCCGGACCTGTAAATGGAAGGAAGTTGTTTTAACGGATTAGGAGAGAATGATCCATTTTAATTCCATAAGCGAACACTGAATGTGCATTTGACATGTTCTTTAATGCCAGTTACATTCTAAGGCCGCCTGCACACGAGCGTTCCGGATTCCACTCGCGGATTTTCACGCGCGTATGGTACCTAAATGTGCTTGCGGATAGGTGCGGATGCGTGAAAAATCACACGCGGATATACGCGGATGTGTTGCGGAAAAAAACGCGCAGAAAAATCCGGAAGACACCCTTATTGTAAACCCAACCCCTAGAGAACTGCCCATTCCCTGGAAAACAGCTTAAAAACCAACACCCAGACTCCGTTCTGTCCCTCTTGCTTGTGTGAGCACTGTTAAATTATTCTGGCAACATGCTTTCACCCGGTGAGCAGATGTCTTTGTGGGCATGGTTGATCAATGTAACTTTTTTCGGACGTACTGCGGTAACGGAGGAGGAAGAGCCCCCCAGGAAAAAAAGGAGGTACTGGGTGCACCCTGGCTGGTGTCTGCTGGCTGCTCTCTGGTAGATGAGGGGACTGAAAGGACAGATCTGCAGTTGAAATGTGCCTGTGAAGCTCTGTGCTGTGTGCTGGGACGCCTCCTACCATGACTACTTCCTGTAGTCATAGCAACCAGTGACTCCATCCGCAGCTGCACTCCGGATGTACTGCGTGAAAAAACGCACCCATTCACTTGTATTGGAGGCTTCACGCCCAGAATCCGACCCAAATTAGAACAGGTCGCAGATTTTTTCACTCGCGTGAAAAAACGCGATACAAATCCGTCCGTCTGGGGACAACTGCGGATCCTCATAGGAGTATATTGGCTGCGGTCTGGGGCGGATTATGTGCCTAAAATCACGCGCTTGAAATTCTGCTCGTGTGCAGGCACCCTAAGAGTTGTACATTGCTGGAAGACTCGGTGTGAAGAGAATCATGTGGGGACCTCATGAGGTCGGTTTCTCTTGGCTTGCCTCTTGTGAGTTCCGGAGCATCCCTACACAGACCAGCAGTACTCAGCAAGCATGGCTTCATTCCAACGGCCCTGATATCTGTGTTACATTACAGGAATATCCTGGTGGAGTCTTTCTCCGTGTTCATCACTGACAGCTCCACAACTAGGAGGGAAGGTCTAGGTGGGAGTGGAGAACATGGATGTGAAGGGACATGTTGCATCTGAGTTGATGGGATTTTCCCAGAAGTCCTGTCACCAACTGAGTGTCGTTATCATCTGTTGCCTACAAGTCCATGAATAACCCCCTTTTAAGACTTACCAAGCTTCATTTTCTTTTCCCTCCAAATCTTGGCCAAACGCAGGATCCTTTACAAGTTGTCGAATTTGTGGCCCAACAAGAATACCTTCCTTAGGACTTTTACCCACTAGCAGTTTTTTGAAGCATAGAGTGAAGATTCCTTGCAGGCCGGTCCACTTGAATGTAATGTGATTTCCTGTCCCTACTGTCCCACATACATAAAAGCAGCAGTGTTTAGTGACCCCAGTTGCATTCCTAAGTACATCCGTGACCTTTAGATCACCACAGATTGTCCACTTGTGTTCGGCATATTTGATTGAGCCGAGGAGGGCTGTCATGTCTACATCAGTCTCCTTCATGTGAACTGCATGACCAACAGGAATAGAAGGAAGACGGTTGCCGTTGTGAAGTAATACCGCTTTCACACTAAGCTTGGAGGAGTCTATGAATCGCCTCCATTCAGTTGGATCATGGGTCAAAGTCAAACATTTCATCAGCCATTAACATTGCAGCAAACAACCAGAAGGAAGCCGATCCCTCTGAGGTTCTCTGTACTGTGAGACCCTGACATCACGTTGGAGAAGATTCCATTGCCGTAGTCTTCACCCTAGAAGTTCCACCTTCTCCTTTGACAAGTCAAGGTCTGGAATGAGATCACTCAGTTCTGCTTGACTCAGTCTGTGCGGTGTATCATCTTTTACCTCACAGTCAGGGTCATGGGATGTGGAAGGCTTGTTGGGTTCTTCTTTTTCCACACTTTATTTTTTACTTCAAGCTCATAATGCTGGGGTGGAGTAGTAACCGGTAAACCATCTGACTGTGGAATAGGATGAATAGCAGATGGAAGATATTGGGTATTGGGCTGTTCCTGTTTTCTTCAGTGACAATCCTGCCTTTATAGTCAAGAAGATATAGCAGTCATCTGTATGGTCTGTAGGCTCCACCAAATCATCAGGGGCGTGGCAAGTGCCATAGATCATTGTTGATTTTTCATCCATTCTCATAGTTTAACTGAACAAGAGTTGTAACATATATGTGGAGCCCATGACTTATTCTGGTCCTCTACCTTCATAACAAAATAATGATGATAGGCAACCTTCACAAGAGGCGGCAGATTGCGTTTCTGTGACGAAAATGTTATTGCACCACAAATGTAACAAAAATTATTCACTAAATTTACACATTGTCGTGGCATTTTGATGTAGTGAATTTTACACTTCAAAAGTACTCAATACCAAAAGGAGGTAAAGCGTTGTATGTTAGGAGAACATTCATCTCCACCGAGATTCAAGCTTCAGAGCTGGGAGTTCTGTAGGAACTGTTTGGGTAAGAATACAAGGAGAGAACAACAGAAAGGACACCATTGTAGGCATTTACTATAGGCCGCCTGGACAAGCAGAAGATATGGAGGAACTCTTTCTACATCAGATGGCCAAGCTCTCAAATAAGCACAACATAGGGATCATGGGAGATTTTACCATCCAGACATTTGTTGGGAATCTCTCAGGTAAAAGTAATGGATCCAACAGATTCTTATCCGCTCTTGTGACAACTTTATCTTCCAGAAGGTAGAAGAGAAAACAAGGGGATCTGCTATCTTGGACCTAATTCATACCAACAGATAAGGAATGGTTGAGGAAGTAAGGGTCGCTGGGACCTTAGGAGGCAGTGATAATGATATCCTTAGGTGTTGGATAACAAGGGGAGGAAGACCTGAGAAAACTCAGACCTCAGAAAAGCAGATTTTAAAGGAGTCAGAAAGAGGGTAGGAAGAATCCAATGGCTGGATGTTTTTAAGGACAGAAATGTCCATGAAGGTTGGAAAAAAAATTGTGGAATGAGATTCTCAAAGCACAATCGTTACCAATCCCTAAAAGAGGGAAGAATGGGAAGCATTTAAACAGACCAGGATAGATGAACACAGAACTTGTACACATGTTAAAGAGGAAAAAAAACATGTTTATCAAATGGAAAGAGGGGGAATATCTAAAGAAGAATATAATGCGGTCTGCAGAAACTGAAGGACAAGTGTCAGAGAAGGTAAAGCTGATAATGAACTGAGGCTTGTAAGAGAGGCCAAAAGCAATAAAAAGGATTTGGGGGGTATGTCAAAAGCAAAAGAAAAGTCAAAGATGCTATTGGATGCTTACAAGTTGAAAATGGTGAATTCATTAAGAATGATGTTGAGAAGGCCGAACTTTTAAATTCCTATTTTGTATCTGTTTTCTCTCAGAAAGTAGATGGAACATCAACTGATCTTCCCTGTGCTATTGGGGGAATAAAAGAATGCAGGCTATCTGTAAGCAGAGAGGTGGTGAGGGAACACTTAGCTAACTTACATGAATCCAAGTCTCAAGGTCCAGATGAATTACATCCTAGGATACTAAAGGAAGCAGTGGAGGTAATTGCTGAACCACTCACCATAATGTTTGAAAATACCTGGAGAACAGGAGAAGTCCCAGAGGATTGGAAAACGGCAAATGTTGTCCCTATCTTCAAAAAAGGGAAGAAGGCGGATCCATGAAACTACAGGCCTGTGAGCCTGACTTCTATGACGGAAAAGATCTTTGAATAGATTATTAAACAGCATGTATGCAAGTACTTGGATGAGACTGGAGTAATTAACCAGAGCCAGCATGGGTTTGCCAGACTAATCTAATTTCCTTCTATGACAGAATCACTGACTGGGTTGATCAGGGAAATGCGATGGATATAGTATATCTTGACTTTAGTAAAGCATTTTTAGAAAATGACCTAATCTGGGATTGACAAGGCAACTGTTAGGGGGATTCACAACTGGCTGAGTGATCACACTCAAAGAGTGGTCATAAATGGCTGCACATCCAAGTGGAAGAATGTATCAAGTGGGGACCACAAGGCTCTGTCCTGGGCCCAGTGTTGGTCAACATTGTTATAAATGATCTGGAGGAGGGAATTGATGGGAAACTGATCAAATTTGCTGACGACACAAAGCTAGGAGGGATAGCTAACACTAGGGAAGAGAACCAGAGGATTCAAAAAGATGTTGAAAAGCTTGTACAGTGGTCGGCGACTAACAGAATGGTATTTAACAAGGAGAAATGCAAAGTCCTACATCTGGGCATGAAAAATGAAGAAAGCACATACAGAATGGGAGGAATTGGGCTAAGCAGCACATGTGAAAAAGACTTGGGTATACTACTAGATCATAGGCTGAACATGAGTCAACAATGTGATGCAGCAGCCAAAAAGGCAAAGACAATTCTGGGATGTATTAAGAGAAGCATAGAGTCTAGATCACGTGAGGTCATTATCCCCTCTACTCTTCCTTAGTCAGACCTCATCTGGAATACTGGGTCCAGTTCTGGGCACCCCACTTTATAACAGACATAGACAAACTGGAGCAAGTTCAGAGAAGAGTTACCAAGATGGTGATCAGTCTGCAAATCATGTCCTATGAGGAACGGGTAAAGGATCTGGGAATGTTTAGCAGAAGAGAAGGCTGAGAGGAGACTTAATAGCCGTCTACAAATATCTGATGGGCTGTCAGTGCAGAGGGATCAGCCCTATTCTCATCTGTACAAGGAAAGACTAGAAGCAATGGGATGAAACTGAGAGGGAGGAGACACAGATTAGATATTAGACAGTGAGGGGGATCAACGAGTGGAACAGGTTACCACGGGAGGTGGGGAGTTCTCCTTCAATGAAAGTATTCACAGCCTGGACAGACATCTGTCTGGGATGATTTAGTGATCCTGCACTGAGCAGGGGGTCGGACCCGATGACCCTGGAGGTCCCCTCCAACCTTTACCATTCTATGATTCTATAACTCACTCGAAAACCAAAAATTCTGAAAAAAGAAAAACAGAAACAATATGAAACTCAGTCATAGCAACATTTATTATGTTTATAACCTACAAACACATGAAGAACCTTGTGTTATGACAGTTGAGAGGTGTGACAACGCCCCCACAAAAATCCCAACAAAATAAAAATGGAAACTCTTAAAAAATGACAAGTAATTGTATCTCCAAAGCAAGAGCGAATCCAACATTGTTTATGGTGATTTTTAAATTCAGCAGATGGAAATGCATAAGAATATGCTAATTTTAAGCCCGAAACAAAATCATCGTTGGGCAGTGTAATCACATCTAGAGCCTCACCACCCTCCAATAATTACATCTAGAGCCTCACCACCCTCCAATAATCACATGTAGAGCCTCACCACCCTCCAATAATCACATGTAGAGCCTCACCACCCTCCAATAATCACATGTAGAGCCTCACCACCCTCCAATAATCACATGTAGAGCCTCACCACCCTCCAATAATCACATCTAGAGCCTCACCATACCCCCACAATATTCACAGCCAGATGCCCCCCCCCCCTCCTCAATAATTGTATCCAGAGCTTCATCCCTCAATATTCACAACTAGAGAGCTGATCATACTTTGCTGATTGAGGAGCGCAGCAGCACTGACAGCGAGACTCACCGAGTGAGGCCTTAGTCACATGGGCGTTTTTCGCGCGATTTGTGGACCGCATGACGGATGCGCATCCGCAAATCGCGTGACCGATGCCCAAAAATCGCCCGAAAATCTGCTCCTAGCCGCGTTTCATTAGAACAGCCGGCTCCATTGAAAGCAATGGGCTGCCGGCGTGCGCGGGATGAATTGGATGAATTGATTAAATATATAAGCCCTTCCCTGCAATTCATCCAGAAATGTGTTAAAATAAAAAAAAAAAATATACTTACCTTGTCCCGGCAGCCGGAGTTCAGCACGGCCGGCCTGCAGTGGGTGTGAGTCAGACCTGCCCCCTGATTGGCTCAGCGCTGAATTCATGAATGGGTGTGAGTGAGACCTGCCTCTGATTGGCTCAGGCTGAGCCAATCAGGGGCAGCTTTGAGTCCCACCCCCTTCACACCCACTGCAGGCCGGCCGCGCTGAACTCCGGCTGCCGGGACAAGGTGAGTATATATATTTTTTTTATTTTAACACATTTCTGGATGAATTGCAGGGAAGGGCTTATATATTTAAGCCCTTCCCGACAATTCACCCCGCGCACGCCGGCAGCCCATTGCTTTCAATGGAGCGGCTGTATTGTCGGCTCCATTGAATTCAATGGGCAAACATCGTTCTTCTCTGTCACAGCTGTTACAGCTGTGGCAGAGAAGAATGATTTGTCTTCTATATCTTCTCAATGGGGTCGGCGCTGCTGCCGCCGGCCCCATTGAGCGCATATAGAGAAGAGAACAGAAATCGCAGATCGCACATAGGTGCGATTTTTTTGTTCTATAATTTATCGGACGAGCGCATAAAAAGCGCTCATGTGTCCGATACCATTGCAAAGCAATGGTTTTAAAAAAATCGCCGGACGCATGCGCATGCGCAAATCGCACGAAAAAATGCCCGTCTGACTGAGGCCTAATGGCCATGTCCCCGTACACATCTCTGGTGGGCAGCGTTGTCAGTATTTCTTACCAATATCCCTAGTGCACAGCAAGTCTACTAGATGCAAATAGAATTATTTTCCTTTTTTGGTCCTCAACAAAAGCAATGGGGTACTGGAATGTCATAGTAACAGTGTGGAAGGCCGAAAAAAAAAGCCCCTCGTCCATCCAGTTCAGCCTATTATGCCCCCAACGTTGATCAAGGGGCAGGTAATTTTTCCCTAATGAGGTGTTGCTGCATCCCTGGTGGCCCGGTTATGACGTCCGGAGAGCCGGGACATGAGCTCTGTGGGACGAGGTGCTGACGCCCCT
Organism: Eleutherodactylus coqui; assembly: GCF_035609145.1. Lineage (NCBI taxonomy): Eukaryota > Metazoa > Chordata > Amphibia > Anura > Eleutherodactylidae > Eleutherodactylus > Eleutherodactylus coqui. The sequence continues at coordinate 177,164,766 of NC_089845.1, forward strand.
CTCATAGATCTCTCATATACTTCGTATTTTAATTCTGCATGTCCAGAAGGGTGCGGGACTCACTTTCCTGAGTACGAGGCCGAACACCAGAGTAGAGTAAGACTGTGCAAGAAGCCGCTCATCATCAAAGCCGACCTGGTTCCTGTGCTGGGCGTTGGGGTGGCAATCCTGCAGGTAAACTCTAAAAATACAATGACGACAATCTTACATCAATGTCTACCAAGAAAGTCAGAGAGATTGGATTCCAAACCATCCAAAGATAAACATCTGAAGATGTTCCTGGTGGCCGCTCATCTCCAGCCAAATGGGCATGTTACTGGGGACGTTTGGTATAATAGAAGTCCGACAACCGATGTTGCGGCTATAAACAACTTCGGACACTGCGGGCTCCAACTGTATGGGTGACAATGCTTCATCTTCCATAGTAGGAGCCCCTGTTGGTGCCACGTGGCCCCGCGCAGATTGGTATAACGGCTTTATTCTTGGGCTGTAACGTGATGCACCACAACCAAGGGCAGAGGGTAGTTACTTTTCACTTCCACAAGGGAATGCGAAAACAGAGTCCAGGGGGTGGCAACTTTTCTTCCTTGCCATGGTGGCTCCTCTGTGACCGTGGTGGACACATTTGGCCACCATTACAGCTTTTTACATTGACTTTTTAAACCATATGAAAGCCTAATGAGTTGACATAATTGTGGCCATTATGGGGCAGTAAACATATATAAAGCGCCTCTCTGGTCCCGACTGGACGGGGCAGTTATACCACCTGCTGTTGGTCTCCTGCGTCATTATCCAACACAATTTTCAGACCACCTATTCCCCACAGACTACCAACGCTCTCTGATTGGCCAGCGCTCTCAATGTGACCGGCTGCTGGCCAATCAGAGAGCAGTGAACATTGTGTATGGGGTAGTTAGAAAACCGCAGCAGCCATCTTGGACAGCCAAAACCGACTAATCGAATCGCCAACAGCAGTAGGATTGCGTCTGCAAGGTCACCTTACCTCCCTGGAGCCCACAGAGATTCACTGGGGCAAATAAGTCCGCCAGGCAAAGGAAGAGAGTAGCCACCGTGTATCTACTGAGTGACCGGCCACCATATTGTTAATGGCCTACAAGAAGAAGAATATGCCGCACACACATAGAAGCGGCTCTAACAGGGCACCCGGAGGGGTACTTTCCATTATTTTGGAGGGTCTCTTAGTCCAACTTCACACGGGCCGGCGCAATATGTGTCCGTGAATCCTGCCCCATATCGCTCCTTTCTCCCACATGAATTTCCCAAGGCGTTTTTTATGTCAAACCCGCCTCCCATCACGCCGGTGATGCATGGATCCTCCGCCGCGGCTGTCAGGACTGAAAACAATGGGAGACCCAGCGTCGTACACACCCCGCCCGTGGTGCGCTGCTGCCGCCGGCCACAAGGGGCGAGAGCACACACAACAGAGAACGTGCTGCGATTCCTTTTTTCTGTATCGTATCCCAGGGTCATGCAGGAAATCATCACTCGTGTTTATGGCGACTTTCCGCCCGTGTGAAGCAGGCCTTAGGTTTCTGCAAGTTGAAGATTAAGAGAGATGGAGAGGAGCCGACCGCCCAACGAGAAATGTCCGACTGCCGGCTCTGGAGACCTCATGCGCCTGAAAGCATTCAAGAACAATTACTGCGCAGGGAAGCGAGCGCAGATGAAGCGTGCGCGGCTGACCATTTACATGCAGGTCAGCAGGATCCTCCATCAAGCCGGTCGGGTTCTCCAGGAATATCCAATGCAACAACCAAGGTGGCGGCGCTGTTAACCCTCTCCTTATTGTGTGTGGTGGGGGGGGGCGCCAAAAGTGTCCGGAATAGCGAGAACTAGCAGGTTGGCCTCCTCAGACATCCGACACGCGAGTCCCTTATAGTCCTCGTTATGACGTGTCCTTGAAACATACAGACTAGATCAGCATCTGTTGCCTGGCTTTCAAATAGAGGGGCCCGGGCGGCGCTACAGCCGAGCTATTCGAGATCATTTAGCCAGAGTGAACAACGGTAGTCTAGACCAGCGTTTCCCACCGCCCGTCCTCAGCGCCCCCAACAGGTCGTGTTCTCAGGATCTCCAATGTCTGAGGACTGACGATCATTACATCACCTGTGCAGCACTGAGGAGGTCCTGAGAACATGACCTGTTGGGGGTCCCGAGGACTGGAGGTGGGAAACACCGCTGTACAGGACCAAACATATCCAGTGCAATGCCTCATCTCCCCTGCGGAGGCGCTGCAGACACACTGAACACTTGCATCTACATGCAGCATTATATTAATAGGAAATGGCAGCATTGGTAAGAACATCCCATGTAGAAGGCCCCGAGCCCCCGGCCCCTAGATGGAGAGCTGTGTCCTTGCAGACGAGCCGTTAGACTACCAGGGGAATGTAAACTCACATGGATGGCGTAAAAGCAGACGACGTCGACACCGATGGCACCCTGCTGGGAACAAAGCCCTCGACATCAGGGCCTCAAAGCAGTCACGGGGCCACAGGGCAGAGAGGGGCCACCACAAAGGGGCTTTTTAAAGGTTCTATGTATTGCAACCCTGCAGGACAGATACAAGTAGTGAGAGCCCTGCCGGCTGGTGGGGCTGCAGAGCTGCAATCACAGTCCTAGGATTTTTTTTAAATTACGGATCGGGATTGAAAGTTACAAAAAAAAAAGTAAAACTACCAAGATTTCTTAAAAATATATTTAACACAAAAATGTGATTTATATAATAGGTCAGAAAGGGGTGTCTTATAGCAACTAAACCTGTGATTCCAATGGCACCCACTAAATGGCACTTTAAAGACCAACCTCAGGGGCCAAAAGAAGTGAGAACGCCCCCTGACAGAGCTCCTCCTGGCACTGTGCAGCCGGCTGTGATAGGGCGCCGTAATGGCGGATTCCTTCAATAACACAACAATTCTGTGGATGGCGGTGGCATGGCGGTCTGGTTGGAGCAGGACACGCCTACAACAGATGACTCCGCTGCTCGCTTGTCTGTTTGATAGTCTAGAATACCCGCCGAGATCTAAGAATAAGAGTGAAGAGGACTTGTAATTCGCTGCTCCCCCTCCCACCGCTGCTCTCCCCTCCCCAACCCACAAGCACAGCTGCAGCCCCCAATGCATGCGCACCGCTGCCCCCTCCCCAACCCACGCGCATCGCTGCTTCCCCCCCCCCCCAACCCACGCGCACCGCTGCCCCCTCCCCAACCCACGCGCATCGCTGCTTCCCCCCCCCCCCCCCAACCCACGCGCACCGCTGCCCCCTCCCCAACCCACGCGCACGGCTGCCCCCTCCCCAACCCACGCGTACCGCTGCCCCCTCCCCAACCCACGCGTACCGCTGCCCCCTCCCCAACCCACGCGTACCGCTGCCCCCTCCCCCAACCCACGCGCACCGCTGCCCCCTCCCCCAACCCACGCGCACCGCTGCCCCCTCCCCCAACCCACGCGCACCGCTGCCCCCTCCCCCAACCCACGCGCACCGCTGCCCCCTCCCCCAACCCACGCGCACCGCTGCCCCCTCCCCCAACCCACGCGCACCGCTGCCCCCTCCCCCAACCCACGCGCACCGCTGCCCCCTCCCCCAACCCACGCGCACCGCTGTTCCCTCCCCCAACCCACGCGCACCGCTGCCCCCTCCCCAACCCACGCGCACCGCTGCCCCCTCCCCAACCCACGCGCACCGCTGCCCCCTCCCCAACCCACGCGCACCGCTGCCCCCTCCCCCACCCACGCGCACCGCTGCCCCCTCCCCCAACCCACGCGCACCGCTGCCCCCTCCCCCAACCCACGCGCACCGCTGCCCCCTCCCCCAACCCACGCGCACCGCTGTTCCCTCCCCCTAACCCACGCGCACCGCTGTTCCCTCCCCCTAACCCACACGCACCGCTGCCCCCTCCCCAACCCACGCGCACCGCTGCCCCCTCCCCCAACCCACGCGCACCGCTGCCCCCTCCCCCAACCCACGCGCACCGCTGCCCCCTCCCCCAACCCACGCGCACCGCTGCCCCCTCCCCCAACCCACGCGCACCGCTGCCCCCTCCCCCAACCCACGCGCACCGCTGCCCCCTCCCCCAACCCACGCGCACCGCTGCCCCCTCCCCCAACCCACGCGCACCGCTGCCCCCTCCCCCAACCCACGCGCACCGCTGCCCCCTCCCCCAACCCACGCGCACCGCTGCCCCCTCCCCCAACCCACGCGCACCGCTGCCCCCTCCCCCAACCCACGCGCACCGCTGCCCCCTCCCCCAACCCACGCGCATCGCTGCCCCCTCCCCCAACCCACGCGCATCGCTGTTCCCTCCCACAACCCACGCGCACCGCTGCTCCCCCCCCCCCCCCAAATCCATGTGCACCGATGCGGTGCATGGCGGTCAGGCCCCATCACATGCATGCTTCATTCCAGGCTTGTAGCCAGGAGTGTTGAGATTGGTTCCGACAGATGCAGCAGAGCTGGGCTTATCAGTTGTCACAGAACAAAGTGTTATCTGCGGTTTTACATAGGACTGCAGCTGAACTTATTGCATTATTTTGACTCCCAATGAGGAGTCAGATAGCTGCTTGGGACGCGGCTATATCTAATGCTCAGCGCATCAGTCCTCGTGTTCTGCAGATACAGGATATCAAGAGGAGCTGATGACATAGGGAGTTAGGGGGAACGGTCAAGACAGCAGATTCCAGAATATTACAGGCGAGGAGATGCCAACAGCAGCAGCGGCGGAGCACCAATACCTCGAACTACATCACAGACGCTGCAAGAAAACAGACATAAATACTTGCTGGGATCAGTTGGTCCGCTCCGAAACTCTGCAAAATCCCAGAATATGTGCGTCTCATGCGTACGAAACTGCAGCACGGACAGGGCGATACAACGGGCACAGCATGCAACCCACAGTGCCATCCAGGGCGGCCCTAAGCACCGGGACACAAAAACATCTATACGTCACGGCTCACATGTAGCACCCATTGCAGAGGGGAGAGTAGCAGAACACGGGAACGGAGAAGTACTAAGGGTGTCCTGTGTAGCCATGTCTGGTCTATATATTAGGACAAGTACTAAGGGTGTCCTGTGTAGTCATGTCTGGTCCCTATATATTAGGACAAGTACTAAGGGTGTCCTGTGTAGTCATGTCTGGTCCCTATATATTAGGACAAGTACTAAGGGTGTCCTGTGTAGTCATGTCTGGTCCCTATATATTAGGACAAGTACTAAGGGTGTCCTGTGTAGTCATGTCTGGTCTATATATTAGGACAAGTACTAAGGGTGCCCTGTGTAGTCATGTCTGGTCTATATATTAGGACAAGTACTAAGGGTGTCCTGTGTAGCCATGTCTGGTCCCTATATATTAGGACAAGTACTAAGGGTGCCCTGTGTAGTCATGTCTAGTCCCTATATATTAGGACAAGTACTAAGGGTGCCCTGTGTAGCCATGTCTGGTCCCTATATAATAGGACAAGTACTAAGGGTGTCCGGTGTAGTCATGTCTGGTCTATATATTAGGACAAGTACTAAGGGTGTCCTGTGTAGTCATGTCTGGTCTATATATTAAGTCAAGTACTAAGGGTGTCCTGTGTAGTCATGTCTGGTCCCTATATATTAGGACAAGTACTAAGGGTGCCCTGTGTAGTCATGTCTGGTCTATATATTAGGACAAGTACTAAGGGAGTCCTGTGTAGTCATGTCTGGTCCCTATATATTAGGACAAGTACTAAGGGTGCCCTGTGTAGTCATGTCTGGTCCCTATATATTAGGACAAGTACTAAGGGTGTCCTGTGTAGTCATGTCTGGTCTATATATTAGGACAAGTACTAAGGGTGTCCTGTGTAGTCATGTCTGGTCTATATATTAGGACAAGTACTAAGGGTGCCCTGTGTAGTCATGTCTGGTCTATATATTAGGACAAGTACTAAGGGTGTCCTGTGTAGCCATGTCTGGTCCCTATATATTAGGACAAGTACTAAGGGTGTCCTGTGTAGTCATGTCTGGTCCCTATATATTAGGACAAGTACTAAGGGTGCCCTGTGTAATCATGTCTGGTCCCAATATATTAGGACAAGTGCTAAGGGTGTCCTGTGTAGTCATGTCTGGTCTATATATTATGACAAGTACTAAGGGTGCCCTGTGTAGTCATGTCTGGTCCCTATATATTAGGACAAGTACTAAGGGTGCCCTGTGTAGTCATGTCTGGTCTATATATTAGGACAAGTACTAAGGATGCCCTGTGTAGTCATGTCTGGTCCCTATATATTAGGACACGTACTAAGGGTGCCCTCTGTAGTCATGTCTGGTCCCTATATATTAGGACAAGTACTAAGGGTGTCCTGTGTAGTCATGTCTGGTCTATATATTAGGACAAGTACTAAGGGTGTCCTGTGTAGTCATGTCTGGTCTATATATTAGGACAAGTACTAAGGGTGCCCTGTGTAGTCATGTCTGGTCTATATATTAAGACAAGTACTAAGGGTGTCCTGTGTAGTCATGTCTGGTCCCTATATATTAGGACAAGTACTAAGGGTGCCCTGTGTAGTCATGTCTGGTCCCTATATATTAGGACAAGTACTAAGGGTGCCCTGTGTAGTCATGTCTGGTCTATATATTAGGACAAGTACTAAGGGTGTCCTGTGTAATCATGTCTGGTCCCTATATATTAGGACAAGTGCTAAGGGTGTCCTGTGTAGTCATGTCTGGTCTATATATTATGACAAGTACTAAGGGTGCCCTGTGTAGTCATGTCTGGTCCCTATATATTAGGACAAGTACTAAGGGTGTCCTGTGTATTCATGTCTGGTCTATATATTAGGACAAGTACTAAGGGTGTCCTGTGTAGTCATGTCTGGTCTATATATTAGGACAAGTACTAAGGGTGCCCTGTGTAGCCATGTCTGGTCCATATATATTAGGACAGGTACTAAGGGTGTCCTGTGTAGTCATGTCTGGTCCCTATATATTAGGACAAGTACAAAGGGTGCCCTGTGTAGTCATATCTGGTCCCTATATATTAGGACACGTACTAAGGGTGCCCTGTGTAGCCATGTCTGGTCCATATATATTAGGACAAGTACTAAGGGTGTCCTGTGTAGTCATGTCTGGTCCCTATATATTAGGACAAGTACTAGGGGTGTCCTGTGTAGTCATGTCTGGTCTATATATTAGGACAAGTACTAAGGGTGCCCTGTGTAGTCATGTCTGGTCCCTATATATTAGGACAAGTACTAAGGTTGTCCTGTGTAGTCATGCCTGGTCTATATATTAGGACAAGTACTAAGGGTGCCCTGTGTAGTCATGTCTGGTCTATATATTAGGACAAGAACTAAGGGTGCCCTGTGTAGTCATGTCTGGCCCCCTATATATGAGGACAAGTACTAAGGGTGCCCTGTGTAGTTATGTCTGGTCTATATATTAGGACAAGTACTAAGGGTGTCCTGTGTAGTCATGTCTGGTCCTATATATTAGGACAAGTACTAAGGGTGCCCTGTATAGTCATGTCTGGTCCCTATATATTAGGACAAGTACTAAGGGTGTCCTGTGTAGTCATGTCTGGTCTATATATTAGGACAAGTACTAAGGGTGTCCTGTGTAGTCATGTCTGGTCCCTATATATTAGGACAAGTACTAAGGGTGTCCTGTGTAGTCATGTCTGGTCCCTATATATTAGGACAAGTACTAAGGGTGTCCTGTGTAGTCATGTCTGGTCTATATATTAAGACAAGTACTAAGGGTGTCCTGTGTAGCCATGTCTGGTCCCTATATATTAGGACAAGTACTAAGGGTGTCCTGTGTAGTCATGTCTGGTCCCTATATATTAGGACAAGTACAAAGGGTGCCCTGTGTAGTCATGTCTGGTCCCTATATATTAGGACAAGTACTAAGGGTGTCCTGTGTAGCCATGTCTGGTCCATATATATTAGGACAAGTACTAAGGGTGTCCTGTGTAATCATGTCTGGTCTATATATTAGGACAAGTACTAAGGGTGTCCTGTGTAGCCATGTCTGGTCTATATATTAGGACAAGTACTAAGGGTGTCCTGTGTAGTCATGTCTGGTCCCTATATATTAGGACAAGTACTAAGGGTGTCCTGTGTAGTCATGTCTGGTCCCGATATATTAGGACAAGTACTAAGGGTGCCCTGTGTAGTCATGTCTGGTCTATATATTAGGACAAGTACTAAGGGTGCCCTGTGTAGTCATGTCTGGTCTATATATTAGGACAAGTACTAAGGGTGCCCTGTGTAGTCATGTCTGGCCCCCTATATATGAGGACAAGTACTAAGGGTGTCCTGTGTAGTCATGTCTGGTCTATATATTAGGACAAGTACTAAGGGTGTCCTGTGTAGTCATGTCTGGTCCCTATATATTAGGACAAGTACTAAGGGTGTCCTGTGTAGTCATGTCTGGTCCCTATATATTAGGACAAGTACTAAGGGTGCCCTGTGTAGTCATGTCTGGTCTATATATTAGGACAAGTACTAAGGGTGTCCTGTGTAGTCATGTCTGGTCCCTATATATTAGGACAAGTACTAAGGGTGCCCTGTGTAGTCATGTCTGGTCCCTATATATTAGGACAAGTACTAAGGGTGCCCTGTGTAGTCATGTCTGGTCCCTATATATTAGGACAAGTACTAAGGGTGTCCTGTGTAGTCATGTCTGGTCTATATATTAGGACAAGTACTAAGGGTGTCCTGTGTAGTCATGTCTGGTCCCTATATATTAGGACAAGTACTAAGGGTGCCCTGTGTAGTCATGTCTGGTCCCTATATATTAGGACAAGTACTAAGGGTGTCCTGTGTATTCATGTCTGGTCTATATATTAGGACAAGTACTAAGGGTGCCCTGTGTAGTCATGTCTGGTCCCCTATATATTAGGACAAGTACTAAGGGTGTCCTGTGTAGTCATGTTTGGTCCCTATATATTAGGACAAGTACTAAGGGTGTCCTGTGTAGTCATGTCTGGTCCCCTATATATTAGGACAAGTACTAAGGGTGCCCTCTGTAGTCATGTCTGGTCCCTATATATTAGGACAAGTACTAAGGGTGTCCTGTGTAGACATGTCTGGTCCCTATATATTAGGACAAGTACTAAGGGTGCCCTGTGTAGTCATGTCTGGTCCATATATATTAGGACAAGTACTAAGGGTGTCCTGTGTAGTCATGTCTGGTCCCTATATATTAGGACAAGTTCTAAGGGTGTCCTGTGTAGTCATGTCTGGTCTATATTTTAGGACAAGTACTAAGGGTGCCCTGTGTAGTCATGTCTGGTCTATATATTAGGACAAGTACTAAGGGTGCCCTGTGTAGTCATGTCTGGCCCCCTATATATTAGGACAAGTACTAAGGGTGCCCTGTGTAGTCATGTCTGGTCTATATATTAGGACAAGTACTAAGGGTGTCCTGTGTAGTCATGTCTGGTCCCTATATATTAGGACAAGTACTAAGGGTGTCCTGTGTAGTCATGTCTGGTCCCCTATATATTAGGACAAGTACTAAGGGTGTCCTGTGTAGTCATGTCTGGTCCCTATATATTAGGACAAGTACTAAGGGTGTCCTGTGTATTCATGTCTGGTCTATATATTAGGACAAGTACTAAGGGTGCCCTGTGTAGTCATGTCTGGTCCCTATATATTAGGACAAGTACTAAGGGTGTCCTGTGTAGTCATGTCTGGTCCCCTATATATTAGGACAAGTACTAAGGGTGTCCTGTGTAGTCATGTCTGGTCCCTATATATTAGGACAAGTACTAAGGGTGTCCTGTGTAGTCATGTCTGGTCCCCTATATATTAGGACAAGTACTAAGGGTGCCCTCTGTAGTCATGTCTGGTCCCTATATACTAGGACAAGTACTAAGGGTGTCCTGTGTAGACATGTCTGGTCCCTATATATTAGGACAAGTACTAAGGGTGCCCTGTGTAGTCATGTCTGGTCCATATATATTAGGACAAGTACTAAGGGTGTCCTGTGTAGTCATGTCTGGTCCCTATATATTAGGACAAGTTCTAAGGGTGTCCTGTGTAGTCATGTCTGGTCTATATTTTAGGACAAGTACTAAGGGTGCCCTGTGTAGTCATGTCTGGTCTATATATTAGGACAAGTACTAAGGGTGCCCTGTGTAGTCATGTCTGGCCCCCTATATATTAGGACAAGTACTAAGGGTGCCCTGTGTAGTCATGTCTGGTCTATATATTAGGACAAGTACTAAGGGTGTCCTGTGTAGTCATGTCTGGTCCCTATATATTAGGACAAGTACTAAGGGTGTCCTGTGTAGTCATGTCTGGTCCCCTATATATTAGGACAAGTACTAAGGGTGTCCTGTGTAGTCATGTCTGGTCCCTATATATTAGGACAAGTACTAAGGGTGTCCTGTGTATTCATGTCTGGTCTATATATTAGGACAAGTACTAAGGGTGCCCTGTGTAGTCATGTCTGGTCCCCTATATATTAGGACAAGTACTAAGGGTGTCCTGTGTAGTCATGTCTGGTCCCCTATATATTAGGACAAGTACTAAGGGTGCCCTCTGTAGTCATGTCTGGTCCCTATATACTAGGACAAGTACTAAGGGTGTCCTGTGTAGACATGTCTGGTCCCTATATATTAGGACAAGTACTAAGGGTGCCCTGTGTAGTCATGTCTGGTCCATATATATTAGGACAAGTACTAAGGGTGTCCTGTGTAGTCATGTCTGGTCCCTATATATTAGGACAAGTTCTAAGGGTGTCCTGTGTAGTCATGTCTGGTCTATATTTTAGGACAAGTACTAAGGGTGCCCTGTGTAGTCATGTCTGGTCTATCTATTAGGACAAGTACTAAGGGTGTCCTGTGTAGTCATGTCTGGTCCCTATATAATAGGACAAGTACTAAGGGTGTCCTGTGTAGTCATGTCTGGTCTATATATTAGGACAAGTACTAAGAGTGCCCTGTGTAGTCATGTCTGGCCCCCTATATATTAGGACAAGTACTAAGGGTGTCCTGTGTAGTCATGTCTGGTCTATATATTAGGACAAGTACTAAGGGTGCCCTGTGTAGTCATGTCTGGTCTATATATATTAGGACAAGTACTAAGGGTGTCCTGTGTAGTCATGTCTGGTCCCTATATATTAGGACAAATACTAAGGGTGTCCTGTGTAGTCATGTCTGGTCTATATATTAGGACAAGGACTAAGGCTGCCCTGTGTAGCCATGTCTGGTCCCTATATATTAGGACAAGTACTAAGAGTGCCCTGTGTAGTCATGTCTGCTCCCTATATATTAGGACAAGTACTAAGGGTGCCCTGTGTAGTCATGTCTGGTCTATATATTAGGACAAGTACTAAGGGTGTCCTGTGTAGTCATGTCTGGTCCCTATATATTAGGACAAGTACTAAGAGTGTCCTGTGTAGTCATGTCTGGTCCATATATTAGGACAAGTACTAAGGGTGTCCTGTGTAGTCATGTCTGGTCTATATATTAGGACAAGTACTAAGGGTGTCCTGTGAAGTCATGTCTGGTCCCTATATATTAGGACAAGTACTAAGGGTGTCCTGTGTAGTCATGTCTGGTCTATATATTAGGACAAGTACTAAGGGTGTCCTGTGTAGTCATGTCTGGTCCCTATATATTAGGACATGTACTAAGGGTGTCCTGTGTAGTCATGTCTGGTCCCTATATATTAGGACAAGTACTAAGGGTGCCCTGTGTAGTCATGTCTGGTCTATATATTAGGACAAGTACTAAGGGTGTCCTGTGTAGTCATGTCTGGTCTATATATATTAGGACAAGTACTAAGGGTGTCCTGTGTAGTCATGTCTGGTCTATATATTAGGACAAGTACTAAGGGTGTCCTGTGTAGTCATGTCTGGTCTATATATTAGGACAAGTACTAAGGGTGTCCTGTGTAGTCATGTCTGGTCTATATATTAAGACAAGTACTAAGGGTGTCCTGTGTAGTCATATCTGGTCCCTATATATTAGGACAAGTACTAAGGGTGCCTCTGTAGTCATGTCTGGTCTATATATATTAGGACAAGTACTAAGGGTGTCCTGTGTAGCCATGTCTGGTCCCCTATATATTAGGACAAGTACTAAGGGTGCCCTGTGCAGTCATGTCTGGTCCCTATATATTAGGACAAGTACTAAAGGTGTCCTCTGTAGTCATGTCTGGTCTATATATTAGGACAAGGACTAAGGCTGCCCTGTGTAGCCATGTCTGGTCCCTATATATTAGGACAAGTACTAAGAGTGCCCTGTGTAGTCATGTCTGCTCCCTATATATTAGGACAAGTACTAAGGGTGCCCTGTGTAGTCATGTCTGGTCTATATATTAGGACAAGTACTAAGGGTGTCCTGTGTAGTCATGTCTGGTCCCTATATATTAGGACAAGTACTAAGAGTGTCCTGTGTAGTCATGTCTAGTCCATATATTAGGACAAGTACTAAGGGTGTCCTGTGTAGTCATGTCTGGTCTATATATTAGGACAAGTACTAAGGGTGTCCTGTGAAGTCATGTCTGGTCCCTATATATTAGGACAAGTACTAAGGGTGTCCTGTGTAGTCATGTCTGGTCTATATATTAGGACAAGTACTAAGGGTGTCCTGTGTAGTCATGTCTGGTCCCTATATATTAGGACATGTACTAAGGGTGTCCTGTGTAGTCATGTCTGGTCCCTATATATTAGGACAAGTACTAAGGGTGCCCTGTGTAGTCATGTCTGGTCTATATATTAGGACAAGTACTAAGGGTGTCCTGTGTAGTCATGTCTGGTCCCTATATATTAGGACAAGTACTAAGGGTGCCTGTGTAGTCATGTCTGGTCCCCATATATTAGGACAAGTACTAAGGGTGTCCTGTGTAGTCATGTCTGGTCCTATATATTAGGACAAGTACTAAGGGTGCCCTGTATAGTCATGTCTGGTCCCTATATATTAGGACAAGTACTAAGGGTGTCCTGTGTAGTCATGTCTGGTCTATATATTAAGACAAGTACTAAGGGTGTCCTGTGTAGTCATGTCTGGTCCCTATATATTAGGACAAGTACTAAGGGTGTCCTGTGTAGTCATGTCTGGTCCCTATATATTAGGACAAGTACTAAGGGTGTCCTGTGTAGTCATGTCTGGTCCTATATATATTAAGACAAGTACTAAGGGTGCCCTGTGTAGTCATGTCTGGTCCCTATATATTAGGACAAGTACTAAGGGTGTCCTGTGTAGTCATGTCTGGTCCTATATATATTAGGACAAGTACTAAGGGTGCCCTGTGTAGTCATGTCTGGTCCCTATATATTAGGACAAGTACTAAGGGTGTCCTGTGTAGCCATGTCAGGGTCTATATATTAGGACAAGTACTAAGGGTGTCCTGTGTAGCCATGTCTGGTCTATATATTAGGACAAGTACTAAGGGTGTCCTGTGTAGTCATGTCTGGTCCCTATATATTAGGACAAGTACTAAGGGTGTCCTGTGTAGTCATGTCTGGTCCCTATATATTAGGACAAGTACTAAGGGTGTCCTGTGTAGTCATGTCTGGTCTATATATTAGGACAAGTACTAAGGGTGCCCTGTGTAGTCATGTCTGGTCCCTATATATTAGGACAAGTACTAAGGGTGTCCTGCGTAGCCATGTCAGGGTCTATATATTAGGACAAGTACTAAGGGTGTCCTGTGTAGTCATGTCTGGTCTATATATTAAGACAAGTACTAAGGGTGCCCTGTGTAGTCATGTCTGGTCTATATATTAGGACAAGTACTAAGGGTGTCCTGTGTAGTCATGTCTGGTCCCTATATATTAGGACAAGTACTAAGGGTGCCCTGTGTAGTCATGTCTGGTCTATATATATTAGGACAAGTACTAAGGGTGCCTGTGTAGTCATGTCTGGTCTATATATATTAGGACAAGTACTAAGGGTGTCCGGCGTAGCCATGTCAGGGTCTATATATTAGGACAAGTATTAAGAGTGCCCTGTGTAGTCATGTCCGGTCTACATATTAGGACAAGTACTAAGGGTGTCCTGCGTAGTCATGTCTGGTCTCCTATATATTAGGACAAGTACTAAGGGTGTCCAGTGTAGTCATGTCTGGTCCCTATATATTAGGACAAGTACTAAGGGTGTCCTGTGTAGTCATGTCTGGTCTATATATTAGGACAAGTACTAAGGGTGTCCTGTGTAGTCATGTTTGGTTCCTATATATTAGGACAAGTACTAAGGGTGCCCTGTGTAGTCATGTCTGGTCCCTATATATTAGGACAAGTACTAAGGGTGCCCTGTGTAGTCATGTCTGGTCCCTATATATTAGGACAAGTACTAAGGGTGTCCTGTGTAGTCATGTCTGGTCTATATATTAGGACAAGTACTAAGGGTGCCCGGTGTAGTCATGTCTGGTCTATATATATTAGGACAAGTACTAAGGGTGTCCTGTGTAGTCATGCCTGGTCCCTATATATTAGGACAAGTACTAAGGGTGCCCTCTGTAGTCATGTCTGGTCTATATATATTAGGACAAGTACTAAGGGTGTCCTGTGTAGTCATGCCTGGTCCCTATACATTAGGACAAGTACTAAGGGTGCCCTCTGTAGTCATGTCTGGTCCCTATATATTAGGACAAGTACTAAGGGTGCCCTGTGTAGTCATGTCTGGTCCCTATATATTAGGACAAGTACTAAGGGTGCCCTGTGTAGTCATGTCTGGTCCCTCTATATTAGGACAAGTACTAAGGGTGCCCTGTGTAGTCATGTCTGGTCCCTATATATTAGGACAAGTACTAAGGGTGCCCTGTGTAGTCATGTCTGGTCCCTATATATTAGGACAAGTACTAAGGGTGTCCTGTGTAGTCATGTCTGGTCCCCTATACATTAGGACAAGTACTAAGGGTGCCCTGTGTAGTCATGTCTCGTCTATATATTATGACAAGTACTAAGGGTGCCCTGTGTAGTCATGTCTGGTCTATATATTAGGACAAGTACTAAGGATGCCCTGTGTAGTCATGTCTGGTCCCTATATATTAGGACAAGTACTAAGGGTGCCCTGTGTAGTCATGTCTGGTCTATATCTTAGGATAAGTACTAAGGGTGCCCTGTGTAGTCATGTCTGGTCCCTATATATTAGGACAAGTACTAAGGGTGCCCTGTGTAGTCATGTCTGGTCTATATCTTAGGATAAGTACTAAGGGTGTCCTGTGTAGTCATGTCTGGTCTATATCTTAGGATAAGTACTAAGGGTGCCCTGTGTAGTCATGTCTGGTCCCTATATATTAGGACAAGTACTAAGGGTGCCCTGTGTAGTCATGTCTGGTCCCCTATATATTAGGACAAGTACTAAGGGTGCCCTGTGTAGTCATGTCTGGTCCCCTATATATTAGGACAAGTACTAAGGGTGCCCTGTGTAGTCATGTCTGGTCCCTATATATTAGGACAAGTACTAAGGGTGTCCTGTGTAGTCATGTCTGGTCCCTATATATTAGGACAAGTACTAAGGGTGTCCTGTGTAGTCATGTCTGGTTCCCATATATTAGGACAAGTACTAAGGGTGTCCTGTGTAGTCATGTCTGGTCTATATATTAGGACAAGTACTAAGGGTGTCCTGTGTAGTCATGTCTGGTCTATATATTAGGACAAGTACTAAGGGTGTCCTGTGTAGTCATGTCTGGTCTATATATTAGGACAAGTACTAAGGGTGCCCTGTGTAGTCATGTCTGGTCCCTATATATTAGGACAAGTACTAAGGGTGCCCTGTGTAGTCATGTCTGGTCCCTATATATTAGGACAAGTACTAAGGGTGCCCTGTGTAATCATGTCTGGTCCCTATATATTAGGACAAGTACTAAGGGTGTCCTGTGTAGTCATGTCTGGTCCGTATATATTAGGACAAGTACTAAGGGTGCCCTGTGTAGTCATGTCTGGTCCCTATATATTAGGACAAGTACTAAGGGTGTCCTGTGTAGTCATGTCTGGTCTATATATTAGGACAAGTACTAAGGGTGTCCTGTGTAGTCATGTCTGGTCTATATATTAGGACAAGTACTAAGGGTGCCCTGTGTAGTCATGTCTGGTCTATATATGAGGACAAGTACTAAGGGTGTCCTGTGTAGTCATGTCTGGTCTATATATTAGGACAAGTACTAAGGGTGCCCTGTGTAGTCATGTCTGGTCTATATATTAGGACAAGTACTAAGGTTGTCCTGTGTAGTCATGTCTGGTCCCTATATATTAGGACAAGTACTAAGGGTGTCCTGTGTAGTCATGTCTGGTCTATATATTAGGACAAGTACTAAGGGTGTCCTGTGTAGTCATGTCTGGTCTATATATATTAGGACAAGTACTAAGGGTGCCCTGTGTAGTCATGTCTGGTCTATATATTAGGACAAGTACTAAGGGTGCCCTGTGTAGTCATGTATGGTCCCTATATATTAGGACAAGTACTAAGGGTGCCCTGTGTAGTCATGTCTGGTCTATATATTAGGACAAGTACTAAGGGTGTCCTGTGTAGTCATGTCTGGTCTATATATTAAGACAAGTACTAAGGGTGTCCTGTGTAGTCATGTCTGGTCCCTATATATTAGGACAAGTACTAAGGGTGCCCTCTGTAGTCATGTCTGGTCTATATATATTAGGACAAGTACTAAGGGTGCCCTGTGTAGCCATGTCTGGTCCCCTACAGATTAGGACAAGTACTAAGGGTGCCCAGTGTAGTCATGTCTGGTCCCTATATATTAGGACAAGTACTAAGGGTGTCCTGTGTAGTCATGTCTGGTCCCTATATATTAGGACAAGTTCTAAGGGTGTCCTGTGTAGCCATGTCTGGTCTATATATTAGGACAAGTACTAAGGGTGCCCTGTGTAGTCATGTCTGGTCTATATATTAGGACAAGTACTAAGGGTGTCCTGTGTAGTCATGTCTGGTCCCTATATATTAGGACAAGTACTAAGGGTGTCCTGTGTAGTCATGTCTGGTCCCTATATATTAGGACAAGTTCTAAGGGTGCCCTGTGTAGTCATGTCTGGTCTATATATTAGGACAAGTACTAAGGGTGTCCTGTGTAGTCATGTCTGGTCCCTATATATTAGGACAAGTACTAAGGGTGTCCTGTGTAGTCATGTCTGGTCTATATATTAGGACAAGTACTAAGGGTGCCCTGTGTAGTCATGTCTGGTCCTATATATTAGGACAAGTACTAAGGGTACCCTGTGTAGTCATGTCTGGTCTATATATTAGGACAAGTACTAAGGGTGTCCTGTGTAGTCATGTCTGGTCTATATATTAGGACAAGTACTAAGGGTGTCCTGTGTAGTCATGTCTGGTCCCGATATATTAGGACAAGTACTAAGGGTGCCCTGTGTAGTCATGTCTGGTCCCTATATATTAGGACAAGTACTAAGGGTGTCCTGTGTAGTCATGTCTGGTCTATATATTAAGACAGGTACTAAGGGTGTCCTGTGTAGTCATGTCTGGTCCCTATATATTAGGACAAGTACTAAGGGTGTCCTGCGTAGCCATGTCAGGGTCTATATATTAGGACAAGTACTAAGGGTGCCCTGTGTAGTCATGTCTGGTCCCCTATATATTAGGACAAGTACTAAGGGTGTCCTGTGTAGTCATGTCTGGTCCCTATATATTAGGCCAAGTACTAAGCGTTTCCTGTGTAGTCATGTCTGGTCTATATATTAAGACAAGTACTAAGGGTGTCTCCTGCGTAGCCATGTCAGGGTCTATATATTAGGACAAGTACTAAGGGTGTCCTGTGTTGCCATGTCTGGTCTATATATTAGGACAAGTACTAAGGGTGTCCTGTGTTGCCATGTCTGGTCTATATATTAGGACAAGTACTAAGGGTGTCCTGTGTAGTCATGTCTGGTCCCTATATATTAGGACAAGTACTAAGGGTGTCCTGTGTAGTCATGTCTGGTCCCTATATATTAGGACAAGTACTAAGGGTGTCCTGCGTAGCCATGTCAGGGTCTATATATTAGGACAAGTACTAAGGGTGCCCTGTGTAGTCATGTCTGGTCCCCTATATATTAGGACAAGTACTAAGGGTGTCCTGTGTAGTCATGTCTGGTCCCTATATATTAGGACAAGTACTAAGGGTGTCCTGTGTAGTCATGTCTGGTCTATATATTAAGACAAGTACTAAGGGTGTCCTGTGTAGTCATGTCTGGTCCCTATACATTAGGACAAGTACTAAGGGTGTCCTGTGTAGTCATGTCTGGTCCCTATATATTAGGACAAGTACTAAGGGTGCCCTGTGTAGTCATGTCTGGTCCCTATATATTAGGACAAGTACTAAGGGTGCCCTGTGTAGTCATGTCTGGTCCCTATATATTAGGACAAGTACTAAGGGTGTCCTGCGTAGCCATGTCAGGGTCTATATATTAGGACAAGTACTAAGAGTGCCCTGTGTAGTCATGTCTGGTCTATATATTAGTACAAGTACTAAGGGTGTCCTGTGTAGTCATGTCTGGTCCCTATACATTAGGACAAGTACTAAGGGTGTCCTGTGTAGTCATGTCTGGTCCCTATATATTAGGACAAGTACTAAGGGTGTCCTGTGTAGTCATGTCTGGTCCCTATATATTAGGACAAGTACTAAGGGTGTCCTGCGTAGCCATGTCAGGGTCTATATATTAGGACAAGTACTAAGGGTGCCCTGTGTAGTCATGTCTGGTCCCCTATATATTAGGACAAGTACTAAGGGTGTCCTGTGTAGTCATGTCTGGTCCCTATATATTAGGACAAGTACTAAGGGTGTCCTGTGTAGTCATGTCTGGTCTATATATTAAGACAAGTACTAAGGGTGTCCTGTGTAGTCATGTCTGGTCCCTATACATTAGGACAAGTACTAAGGGTGTCCTGTGTAGTCATGTCTGGTCCCTATATATTAGGACAAGTACTAAGGGTGCCCTGTGTAGTCATGTCTGGTCCCTATATATTAGGACAAGTACTAAGGGTGCCCTGTGTAGTCATGTCTGGTCCCTATATATTAGGACAAGTACTAAGGGTGTCCTGCGTAGCCATGTCAGGGTCTATATATTAGGACAAGTACTAAGAGTGCCCTGTGTAGTCATGTCTGGTCTATATATTAGTACAAGTACTAAGGGTGTCCTGTGTAGTCATGTCTGGTCCCTATACATTAGGACAAGTACTAAGGGTGTCCTGTGTAGTCATGTCTGGTCCCTATATATTAGGACAAGTACTAAGGGTGTCCTGTGTAGTCATGTCTGGTCCCTATATATTAGGACAAGTACTAAGGGTGCCCTGTGTAGTCATGTCTGGTCTATATATTAGGACAAGTACTAAGGGTGCACTGTGTAGTCATGTCTGGTCCCTATATATTAGGACAAGTACTAAGGGTGTCCTGTGTAGTCATGTCCGGTCTACATATTAGGACAAGTACTAAGGGTGTCCTGCGTAGTCATGTCTGGTCTCCTATATATTAGGACAAGTACTAAGGGTGTCCAGTGTAGTCATGTCTGGTCCCTATATATTAGGACAAGTACTAAGGGTGCCCTGTGTAGTCATGTCTGGTCCCTATATATTAGGACAAGTACTAAGGGTGCCCTGTGTAGTCATGTCTGGTCCCTATATATTAGGACAAGTACTAAGGGTGTCCTGTGTAGTCATGTCAGGTCTATATATTAGGACAAGTACTAAGGGTGCCCTGTGTAGTCATGTCTGGTCCCTATATATTAGGACAAGTACTAAGGGTGTCCTGTGTAGTCATGTCAGGTCTATATATTAGGACAAGTACTAAGGGTGTCCTGTGTAGTCATGTCTGGTCTATATATTAGGACAAGTACTAAGGGTGCACTGTGTAGTCATGTCTGGTCCCTATATATTAGGACAAGTACTAAGGGTGTCCTGTGTAGTCATGTCCGGTCTACATATTAGGACAAGTACTAAGGGTGTCCTGCGTAGTCATGTCTGGTCCCTATATATTAGGACAAGTACTAAGGGTGCCCTGTGTAGTCATGTTTGGTCCCTATATATTAGGACAAGTACTAAGGGTGCCCTGTGTAGTCATGTCTGGTCCCTATATATTAGGACAAGTACTAAGGGTGCCCTGTGTAGTCATGTCTGGTCTATATATTAGGACAAGTACTAAGAGTGCCCTGTGTAGTCATGTCTGGTCCCTATATATAAGGACAAGTACTAAGGGTGCCCTGTGTAGTCATGTCTGGTCCCTATATATTAGGACAAGTACTAAGGGTGTCCTGTGTAGTCATGTCTGGTCCCTATATATAATAGGACAAGTACTAAGGGTGTCCTGTGTAGTCATGTCTGATCCCCTATATATTAGGACAAGTACTAAGGGTGTCCTGTGTGGTCATGTCTGGTCCCTATATATTAGGACAAGTACTAAGGGTGTCCTGTGTAGTCATGTCTGGTCCCTATATATAATAGGACAAGTACTAAGGGTGTCCTGTGTAGTCATGTCTGATCCCCTATATATTAGGACAAGTACTAAGGGTGTCCTGTGTAGTCATGTCTGGTCCCTATATATTAGGACAAGTACTAAGGGTGTCCTGTGCAGTCATGTCTGATCCCCTATATATTAGGACAAGTACTAAGGGTGCCCTGTGTAGTCATGTCTGGTCTATATATTAGGACAAGTACTAAGGATGTCCTGTGTAGTCATGTCTGGTCCCTATATATTAGGACAAGTACTAAGGGTGTCCTGTGTAGTCATGTCTGGTCTATATATTAGGACAAGTACTAAGGGTGTCCTGTGTAGTCATGTCTGGTCCCTATATATTAGGACAAGTACTAAGGGTGTCCTGTGTAGCCATGTCTGGTCTATATATTAGGACAAGTACTAAGGGTGTCCTGTGTAGCCATGTCTGGTCTAGATATTAGGACAAGTACTAAGGGTGTCCTGTGTAGCCATGTCTGGTCTATATATTAGGACAAGTACTAAGGGTGTCCTGTGTAGTCATGTCTGGTCCCTATATATTAGGACAAGTACTAAGGGTGTCCTGTGTAGTCATGTCTGGTCCCTATATATTAGGACAAGTACTATGGGTGTCCTGTGTAGTCATGTCTGGTCCCTATATATTAGGACAAGTACTAAGGGTGTCCTGCGTAGCCATGTCAGGGTCTATATGTTAGAACAAGTACTAAGGGTGTCCTGTGTAGTCATGTCAGGGTCTATATGTTAGGACAAGTACTAAGGGTGTCCTGTGTAATCATGTCTGGTCCCGATATATTAGGACAAGTACTAAGGGTGTCCTGTGTAGTCATGTCTGGTCCCGATATATTAGGACAAGTACTAAGGGTGCCCTGTGTTGTCATATCTGGTCTATATATTAGGACAAGTACTAAGGGTGTCCTGTGTAGTCATGTCTGGTCCCTATATATTAGGACAAGTACTAAGGGTGTCCTGTGTAGTCATGTCTGGTCCCTATATATTAGGACAAGTACTAAGGGTGTCCTGTGTAGTCATGTCTGGTCCCCTATATATTAGGACAAGTACTAAGGGTGTCCTGTGTAGTCATGTCTGGTCTATATATTAGGACAAGTACTAAGGGTGCCCTGTGTAGTCATGTCTGGTCTATATATTAGGACAAGTACTAAGGGTGCCCTGTGTAGTCATGTCTGGTCTATATATTAGGACAAGTACTAAGGGTGTCCTGTGTAGTCATGTCTGGTCCCTATATATTAGGACAAGTACTAAGGGTGCCCTGTGTAGTCATGTCTGGTCCCTATATATTAGGACAAGTACTAAGGGTGTCCTGTGTAGTCATGTCTGGTCCCTATATATTAGGACAAGTACTAAGGGTGCCCTGTGTAGTCATGTCTGGCCCCTATATATTAGGACAAGTACTAAGGGTGCCCTGTGTAGTCATGTCTGGTCTATATATTAGGACAAGTACTAAGGGTGTCCTGTGTAGTCATGTCTGTTCCCTATATATTAGGACAAGTACTAAGGGTGTCCTGTGTAGTCATGTCTGGGTCTATATATTAGGACAAGTACTAAGGGTGTCCGGTGTAGTCATGTCTGGTCTATATATTAGGACAAGTACTAAGGGTGCCCTGTAGAGTCATGTCTGGTCCCTATATATTAGGACAAGTACTAAGGGTGTCCTGTGTAGTCATGTCTGGTCTAAATATTAGGACAAGTACTAAGGGTGTCCTGTGTAGTCATGTCTGGTCTATATATTAGGACAAGTACTAAGGGTGCCCTGTGTAGTCATGTCTGGTCCCTATATATTAGGACAAGTACTAAGGGTGTCCTGTGTAGTCATGTCTGGTCCCTATATATTAGGACAAGTACTAAGGGTGTCCTGTGTAGTCATGTCTGGTCCCCTATATATTAGGACAAGTACTAAGGGTGTCCTGTGTAGTCATGTCTGGTCTATATATTAGGACAAGTACTAAGGGTGCCCTGTGTAGTCATGTCTGGTCCCTATATATTAGGACAAGTACTAAGGGTGTCCTGTGTAGTCATGTCTGGTCCCTATATATTAGGACAAGTACTAAGGGTGTCCTGTGTAGTCATGTCTGGTCCCGATATATTAGGACAAGTACTAAGGGTGCCCTGTGTTGTCATATCTGGTCTATATATTAGGACAAGTACTAAGGGTGTCCTGTGTAGTCATGTCTGGTCCCTATATATTAGGACAAGTACTAAGGGTGTCCTGTGTAGTCATGTCTGGTCCCTATATATTAGGACAAGTACTAAGGGTGTCCTGTGTAGTCATGTCTGGTCCCCTATATATTAGGACAAGTACTAAGGGTGTCCTGTGTAGTCATGTCTGGTCTATATATTAGGACAAGTACTAAGGGTGCCCTGTGTAGTCATGTCTGGTCTATATATTAGGACAAGTACTAAGGGTGCCCTGTGTAGTCATGTCTGGTCTATATATTAGGACAAGTACTAAGGGTGTCCTGTGTAGTCATGTCTGGTCCCTATATATTAGGACAAGTACTAAGGGTGCCCTGTGTAGTCATGTCTGGTCCCTATATATTAGGACAAGTACTAAGGGTGTCCTGTGTAGTCATGTCTGGTCCCTATATATTAGGACAAGTACTAAGGGTGCCCTGTGTAGTCATGTCTGGCCCCTATATATTAGGACAAGTACTAAGGGTGCCCTGTGTAGTCATGTCTGGTCTATATATTAGGACAAGTACTAAGGGTGTCCTGTGTAGTCATGTCTGTTCCCTATATATTAGGACAAGTACTAAGGGTGTCCTGTGTAGTCATGTCTGGGTCTATATATTAGGACAAGTACTAAGGGTGTCCGGTGTAGTCATGTCTGGTCTATATATTAGGACAAGTACTAAGGGTGCCCTGTGTAGTCATGTCTGGTCCCTATATATTAGGACAAGTACTAAGGGTGTCCTGTGTAGTCATGTCTGGTCTAAATATTAGGACAAGTACTAAGGGTGTCCTGTGTAGTCATGTCTGGTCTATATATTAGGACAAGTACTAAGGGTGCCCTGTGTAGTCATGTCTGGTCCCTATATATTAGGACAAGTACTAAGGGTGTCCTGTGTAGTCATGTCTGGTCCCTATATATTAGGACAAGTACTAAGGGTGTCCTGTGTAGTCATGTCTGGTCCCCTATATATTAGGACAAGTACTAAGGGTGTCCTGTGTAGTCATGTCTGGTCTATATATTAGGACAAGTACTAAGGGTGCCCTGTGTAGTCATGTCTGGTCCCTATATATTAGGACAAGTACTAAGGGTGTCCTGTGTAGTCATGTCTGGTCCCTATATATTAGGACAAGTACTAAGGGTGCCCTGTGTAGTCATGTCTGGCCCCTATATATTAGGACAAGTACTAAGGGTGCCCTGTGTAGTCATGTCTGGTCTATATATTAGGACAAGTACTAAGGGTGTCCTGTGTAGTCATGTCTGTTCCCTATATATTAGGACAAGTACTAAGGGTGTCCTGTGTAGTCATGTCTGGGTCTATATATTAGGACAAGTACTAAGGGTGTCCGGTGTAGTCATGTCTGGTCTATATATTAGGACAAGTACTAAGGGTGCCCTGTGTAGTCATGTCTGGTCCCTATATATTAGGACAAGTACTAAGGGTGTCCTGTGTAGTCATGTCTGGTCTAAATATTAGGACAAGTACTAAGGGTGTCCTGTGTAGTCATGTCTGGTCTATATATTAGGACAAGTACTAAGGGTGCCCTGTGTAGTCATGTCTGGTCCCTATATATTAGGACAAGTACTAAGGGTGTCCTGTGTAGTCATGTCTGGTCCCTATATATTAGGACAAGTACTAAGGGTGTCCTGTGTAGTCATGTCTGGTCCCCTATATATTAGGACAAGTACTAAGGGTGTCCTGTGTAGTCATGTCTGGTCTATATATTAGGACAAGTACTAAGGGTGCCCTGTGTAGTCATGTCTGGTCCCTATATATTAGGACAAGTACTAAGGGTGTCCTGTGTAGTCATGTCTGGTCCCTATATATTAGGACAAGTACTAAGGGTGTCCTGTGTAGTCATGTCTGGTCCCTATATATTAGGACAAGTACTAAGGGTGCCCTGTGTAGTCATGTCTGGTCCCTATATATTAGGACAAGTACTAAGGGTGCCCTGTGTAGTCATGTCTGGTCCCTATATATTAGGACAAGTACTAAGGGTGTCCGGTGTAGTCATATCTGGTCCCGATATATTAGTCTTCTGCTTGGAGATGTAATGGGCGCCGGACCCTCAGGCTGCATTCACACAGGACGGATTTGCCACGGTTCTGCCGCAGCAGATGCGCCCGCGGCAAAACCGCCTGCGGCCGCTAATCTCGGGATTAGCCAGCCATGTGGACGAGGTTTCTCAGAAACCTCGTCCACACGGGACGGCTAATCCGCTGCGGTAAATCCGGTCGAAACCGCGGCTGCCGCAGCCGCGGTTTCAAAATAAGCAGCATGTCCGTTTACTCTCGGTTTTTTGTTTATTTATGTCACGGCCGCGGTCTCCTCTATGGCAGAGCCGGCCGCAACGGAAATGCATGCGGCCGGACCGCTTCAAAGCCGCCGCGGCTTAAACCGCGAGATTTCCGACGGGAATCCGCCGTGTGTGAACCCTGCACAGAGCTGTCGATAAGCAGCTGAAGTCCAGTAAAGAGCAAAGAAAAGGTGGAGGACGGCTGCAACCAGAAAAGAGCA
Organism: Eleutherodactylus coqui; assembly: GCF_035609145.1. Lineage (NCBI taxonomy): Eukaryota > Metazoa > Chordata > Amphibia > Anura > Eleutherodactylidae > Eleutherodactylus > Eleutherodactylus coqui. The sequence continues at coordinate 177,189,856 of NC_089845.1, forward strand.
TTGTGCAGACGGATGTGAGCTGCGAGGCCGCTGAGCGCGTATTAACCGGCCCATCATCCCAACATTTATGGTTGCAGCTATCCTCCACTTTTTTTCCCCCCTAACGCTTTGCCCTGTGTTATCCCACTAGTTACAACGACCCCTTGTGGTACCTTACTAGTAAGCCCTCAAATGCTGGCCCCTGTGGTACCCCCACTACTAACAGTGACCCCTCCAATCCTGCCCCCTGTGGTCTTATCTATGTAGTTAGCTTGGTTATCATCATATATAGGTGGTGAGCTGAGTTCTGGTACTGTATCTATGCAGTAAGCATCAGATCCTTTTAAATCCTTAGTCTGGTGGAGGCTCCAATATTCCTAAAGCCCAGCGGCCCTCATGGACTTGATCCCTCCTGGATTTCACTAGAATGTCCCTCACAGGTTGCCATAGAGTAGCCAGTCAGGGAGTCTATGCATTTCTATGATTCCTGAGGGCTCTGTGACAAGTCATGGCTTCACAGTAGATACAATCGTCTTCTAACAGAGCGAAACAAGTCATCGGACTGAAGGCAGCAGACGGTTTACGGCGGTCGGCGAGCGGTTATCAAATAGCCAACATGTGCAACAATGTCTGGATAAAAGCAAGCTGACAGCCAGAGACGTCAGCTCAAGGTCTTCACGCCTGCTGGTGGACCACCTATGATACAACCTAACACATGAAGACCCTTTTAGAGGGAGAGTCTGGGGGTCCCCAGGTTAGGGAATACGACTTCCTCCAGAAAGTCAACAAAAAGCAATCAGTTCTGTCGCTGGGACCCCCCAACACTCTGCGGAGGACCCGTTACAAAGTGCTGACAAAACTGTTACAACAGCCGCATAGTCGCCGCTGCCGTCAGCCCTCAGCACTCCAGCACCGAGCTCTGCGATTGGCCAGAATACGACTAATTATTATTTTATAGGAGGGGGAACGCAGTTTCTAAAAAATGTTTATCGCGGTCAACGCCTTGACTTCCCCGCAGTCGGTGGCACACGCAGTCGCTCTCTGCTCTCTTCAAGGAAGTTCTATTAACCCCTTGAGTGGCGGGTTTCCTACCACCCTGTCGTGCCCACCAGGGCAGGTTTTTTTAAATGGTCTAATCATTGAATTTCAACTAGTTTTGCAGTTGCGTCTCAAGAGCCATAACTTTCTCATTTTTCCATTGACATGGCCGTATGAGGGCTTGTTTTTTGCGGGACAAGTTGTGATTTTTTAAACAGGGGGAGGAAAAAAAGAAATGAGGCAAAAAGAAAAAAAAAAGGGGCCATGTCATTAAGGGGTTAAATAATGTATTAACTTCCTTCTCTGGGTCATTACGACGCACATGGATACCACATGTGTGATTGTATTTTTGATTTTTTACAAAGTAAAGGGAGACAAGTGTTTTTATAATTTTTTTTTTAATAATTTTTTTAAATTTTTTTTTTTTTGTCCCTTTAGGGGACTTCCACAGGGACCCATCAGGACCCCTGATCACATTCCGGGGGTCCGATGGTGACAGCCCTTTACATGCTGCAGTCACATAGACTGCCGCATGTAAAGGGTTAACACAGCAGAGATCGGAGGTTTTCTCTGATCTCTGCTGTAAGAGCTGGTACCTAGCTGTCCTCTCACAGCCAAGCACCAGCTCTCCCTGCAACAGAGACCATCGGCTTGCTTCTGACAAGCCGGTGGTCTCTATGGCAACTTGTAAACAAAGCAGGACATTGCCGACATATCGGCAATATCTTCTGCTGGTTTTTCAAAGCCCTTGCACTGCTCTGTGTGGGTCTGTGCAGGCAGAGCACACTGTCACAGCTTGTGGCATTGTGCTCTACAGCTCCCATAGTGATACATAGCCCGGAAATTTTCTGGGCGTGCCACTCAAGGGGTTAATTGAAACTAGATAATCCCATTCAGAGGAATTCAAATCACGGAGCTGCAGGTCATTAAGGGCTCATTCACACAGACGTTAGCGCACACTGCATACACTCCACGCGGTTCACCGCCTCCTGCAGGTCATTAAGAGCTCATTCACACAGACGTTAGCGCACACTGCACACCCCACGCAGTTCACCGCCTCCTGCAGGTCATTAAGGGCTCATTCACACAGACGTTAGCGCACACTGCACACACTCCACGCGGTTCACCGCCTCCTGCAGGTCATTAAGGGCTCATTCACACAGACGTTAGCGCACACTGCACACACCCCACGCGGTTCACCGCCTCCTGCAGGTCATTAAGGGCTCATTCACACAGACGTTAGCGCACACTGCACACACCCCACGCGGTTCACCGCCTCCTGCAGGTCATTAAGGGCTCATTCACACAGACGTTAGCGCACAATGCATACACTCCACGCGGTTCACCGCCTCCTGCAGGTCACTAAGGGCTCATTCACACAGACGTTAGCGCACACTGCACACATCCTACGCGGTTCACCGCCTCCTGCAGGTCATTAAGGGCTCATTCACACAGACGTTAGCGCACACTGCACACACCCCACGCGGTTCACCGCCTCCTGCAGGTCATTAAGGGCTCATTCACACAGACGTTAGCGCACACTGCACACCCCACGCGGTTCACCGCCTCCTGCAGGTCATTAAGGGCTCATTCACACAGACGTTAGCGCACACTGCACACACCCCACGCGGTTCACCGCCTCCTGCAGGTCATTAAGGGCTCATTCACACAGACGTTAGCGCACACTGCATACACCTGACGAGGTTCACCGCCTCCTGCAGGTCATTAAGGGCTCATTCACACAGACGTTAGCGCACACTGCACACACCCCACGCGGTTCACCGCCTCCTGCAGGTCATTAAGGGCTCATTCACACAGACGTTAGCGCACACTGCATACACCCCACGCGGTTCACCGCCTCCTGCAGGTCATTAAGGGCTCATTCACACAGACATTAGCGCACACTGCATACACCCCACGCGGTTCACCGCCTCCTGCAGATCATTAAGGGCTCATTCACACAGACGTTAGCGCACACTGCATACACCCCACGCGGTTCACCGCCTCCTGCAGGTCATTAAGGGCTCATTCACACAGACGTTAGTGCACACTGCATACATCCCACGCGGTTCACCGCCTCCTGCAGGTCATTAAGGGCTCATTCACACAGACGTTAGCGCACACTGCATACACCCCACGCGGTTCACCGCCTCCTGCAGATCATTAAGGGCTCATTCACACAGACGTTAGCGCACACTGCACACACCCCACGCGGTTCACCGCCTCCTGCAGATCATTAAGGGCTCATTCACACAGACGTTAGCGCACACTGCACACACCCCACGCGGTTCACCGCCTCCTGCAGGTCATTAAGGGCTCATTCACACAGACGTTAGTGCACACTCCATACATCCCACGCGGTTCACCGCCTCCTGCAGGTCATTAAGGGCTCATTCACACAGACATTAGCGCACACTGCATACACCCCACGCAGTTCACCGCCTCCTGCAGATCATTAAGGGCTCATTCACACAGACGTTAGCGCACACTGCACACACCCCACGCGGTTCACCGCCTCCTGCAGGTCATTAAGGGCTCATTCACACAGACATTAGCGCACACTGCATACACCCCACGCAGTTCACCGCCTCCTGCAGATCATTAAGGGCTCATTCACACAGACGTTAGCGCACACTGCACACACCCCACGCGGTTCACCGCCTCCTGCAGGTCATTAAGGGCTCATTCACACAGACGTTAGCGCACAGTGCACACACCCCACGCGGTTCACCGCCTCCTGCAGGTCATTAAGGGCTCATTCACACAGACGTTAGCGCACACTGCATACACCCCACGCGGTTCACCGCCTCCTGCAGGTCATTAAGGGCTCATTCACACAGACGTTAGCGCACACTGCATACACCTGATGAGGTTCACCGCCTCCTGCAGGTCATTAAGGGCTCATTCACACAGACGTTAGCGCACACTGCAGACCCCACGCGGTTCACCGCCTCCTGCAGATCATTAAGGGCTCATTCACACAGACGTTAGCGCACACTGCACACACCTCACGCGGTTCACCGCCTCCTGCAGATCATTAAGGGCTCATTCACACAGACATTAGCGCACACTGCATACACCCCACGCGGTTCACCGCCTCCTGCAGATCATTAAGGGCTCATTCACACAGACGTTAGCGCACACTGCATACACCCCACGCGGTTCACCGCCTCCTGCAGGTCATTAAGGGCTCATTCACACAGACGTTAGCGCACACTGCACACACCCCACGCGGTTCACCGCCTCCTGCAGGTCATTAAGGGCTCATTCACACAGACGTTAGCGCACACTGCACACACCCCACGCGGTTCACCGCCTCCTGCAGGTCATTAAGGGCTCATTCACACAGACGTTAGCGCACACTGCACACACCCCACGCGGTTCACCGCCTCCTGCAGGTCATTAAGTGCTCATTCACACAGACGTTAGCGCACACTGCACACACCCCACGCGGTTCACCGCCTCCTGCAGGTCATTAAGTGCTCATTCACACAGACGTTAGCGCACACTGCATACATCTCACGCGTTTCACCGCCTCCTGCAGGTTTTTGTGCATGAAAATACAGTTTGCATTTCTACACGCATAAAAGTACACAGAAGAGCGGCGTACTCGCTGCGTGTCTGTCCGTCCGGGGTGCAGCACACGCTACAAGCAATCACACCCCAAAAACATCAAAAATTATTTTAAAAATGTAATGAAACCTATTTTTAAAAAAAATCCAATACACAAGTTTAAGATCCCACATTTTCCCCCAAAAAATTGAAGCGACATTGTAGTATCTGTAGGAGCCCAAACTATTCCAATATCACACGGGTTACTTCAAGTGAAAAACGGAAAGCATGCAGTGCCAGAAATGTACTTCTGGGCACCATCTCCTAAAACATAGTCAAGATAGTGCCAATAAAAACTAGGGCTTACCCCCAACATTCAGGGGTACCGCCGTGGACGAGGCATGAGGAAAAACAGGGCAGGCGGCTTCACAAACACGTGATCAGGTTTGGGGTTTAGGGTGGGACCGTTGTGCCACCTTTATATAACTCTAGCAGGCAGAGGCGTTCGGCGCCGGATTATTCTCCGCTAACGCTGATGAATGGCGCCACACGAGCGTCTGCTCAGACTACAATGCCAACTGCTCACCACTTCATGCCCATAAGTCCAGATGTACTGGGAACATAAGGGGCGCCGGCCGGCACCCCAACACTTTGTAAACAAAAATCACAAAAGTAAAATCCTGCGTCACAAAATTTTATCCTGGAAAATACCGGACAGAAACCGCATTCTAGTCAAGGGCGTCTGTGTGACCCGGAGATTCTGCGTTCCTGCTCCAAAATGGACATAAGTGAATGAGCCCTAATTTTAGGGACTATAAACTGGAAAGCAAACCGTCAACATACAGTAGGCGCCCCAAATATAGCCCCATAAATTACATTCGACCTCAGAATATGACAGTAAATCCTGCCGATTCCTCTCTACCACAAATAGGTTGCACCATACTGTGTCTCCTTGGGGAGAGACCCAAATTAGTGTGAGCAGACTGACAGCATGTGCAATGCTTCCTGGGAAAAGGAGCATCCAAATAAGAGATGGCACAATACCACCAACTACTGGTAGGTTGAGGAACAACAACCCTCAATAAAGCTGCCTGTAGATTGGGGTCTTTTTTTGGGGGGGAAGCCTCGGATTTGAACTATATCCTCAGTCATGTTAAGAGGACACAGCGGGAAGCCACCTTCAAGTAGGGGGCGCTGTGCCATTAGGACAGTTAGGACTATCACTGCAGCGGAGTCTCTTGGCAGATACAATTGTGATACCAACAGGTGAGGCGCCGCTCTGAGATCTTCGAAGGCTCTATTATTAGGCGTTGTTATCGGTGACCAAACGTTGTAAGGTTTGTGATCGGTGATCGCTTCCTAAGGACAGATGTCCTTGGGGATTTAATCCCGTCACATTCTTCATACACATATCACACCACATACCACCCATTCCGCACTTTCACAAATCGAATATTTTAAAGAAAAAAAAAAAGCAAGAACAGTGACTATCATCAACCTTCTAAGTCCCGGCGTTCAGCAGCAGCTCGCCAGCGTGGCGAATCCACTGTGATATTAATAGATGAAATGAAGCTAGGGAATCCGGCCGAGCTTTAATGGAAGCCGTGCTTCAGGGATTTGCTGGCAGTAGGCTCTGATTGCAGATTTTAAACTCGCAAAGAATTAAGAAGGATAAAGATTTTGAAAAAAATACAGAAGTGTACGACAGATCGCCGCACGGATCCTGGCAGGATTATACAAAATAACATTGCTGTAGTAAATACTACATTTGCAAGACTTCATCAAGTGTGAGCTCCATGCCAATGTCAATTATAATACTGCCCCCTACATACAAGAATATAACTACTATAATACTGCTCCTATGTACAAGAATATAACTACTATAATACTGCCCCCTATGTACAAGAATATAACTACTATAATACTGCCCCTATGTACAAGAATATAACTACTATAATACTGCTCCTATGTACAAGAAAATAACTGCTATAATACTGCTCCTATGTCCAAGAATATAACTACTATAACACTGCCCCCTATGTACAAGAAGATAATTACTATAATACTGCCCCCTATGTACAAGAATATAACTACTATAATACTGCCCCCTATGTACAAGAATATAACTACTATAATACTGCTCCTATGTACATGAATATAACTACTATAATACTGCTCCTATGTACATGAATATAACTACTATAATACTGCCCCCCTATGTACAAGAATATAACTACTATAATACTGCCCCCTATGTACAAGAATATAACTACTATAATACTGCCTCCTATGTACAAGAATATAACTACTATAATACTGCCCCCTATGTACAAGAATATAACTACTATAATACTGCTCCTATGTACAAGAATATAACTACTATAATACTGCCTCCTATGTACAAGAATATAACTACTATAATACTGCCCCCTATGTACAAGAATATAACTACTATAATACTGCCCCATATGTACAAGAATATAACTACTATAATACTGCCCCCTATGTACAAGAATATAACTACTATAATACTGCCCCTATGTACAAGAATATAACTACTATAATACTGCTCCTATGTACAAGAAAATAACTGCTATAATACTGCTCCTATGTCCAAGAATATAACTACTATAACACTGCCCCCTATGTACAAGAAGATAATTACTATAATACTGCCCCCTATGTACAAGAATATAACTACTATAATACTGCCTCCTATGTACAAGAATATAACTACTATAATACTGCCTCCTATGTACAAGAATATAACTACTATAATACTGCCCCCCTATGTACAAGAATATAACTACTATAATACTGCCCCCCTATGTACAAGAATATAACTACTATAATACTGCCCCTATGTACAAGATTATAACTACTATAATACTGTCCCCTATGTACAAGAATATAACTACTATAATACTGCCCCCTATGTACAAGATTATAACTACTATAATACTGCCCCCTATGTACAAGAATATAACTACTATAATACTGCCCCCTATGTACAAGATTATAACTACTATAATACTGCCCCCTATGTACAAGAATATAACTACTATAATACTGCCCCTATGTACAAGATTATAACTACTATAATACTGTCCCCTATGTACAAGAATATAACTACTATAATACTGCCCCCTATGTACAAGATTATAACTACTATAATACTGCCCCCTATGTACAAGATTATAACTACTATAATACTGCCCCCTATGTACAAGATTATAACTACTATAATACTGCCCCTATGTACAAGAATATAACTACTATAATACTGTCCCCTATGTACAAGAATATAACTACTATAATACTGTCCCCTATGAACAAGAATATAACTACTATAATACTGCTCCTATGTACAAGAATATACCTACTATAATAGTGCCCCCTATGTACAAGAATATACCTACTATAATAGTGCCCCCTATGTACAAGAATATACCTAGTATAATACTGCCCACTATGTATAAGAATATAACTACTATAATACTGCCCCCTATGTACAAGAATATAACTACTATAATACTGCTCCTATGTACAAGAATATAACTACTATAATACTGCCTCCTATGTACAAGAATATAACTACTATAATACTGCCCCCTATGTACAAGAATATAACTACTATAATACTGCCCCATATGTACAAGAATATAACTACTATAATACTGCCCCCTATGTACAAGAATATAACTACTATAATACTGCTCCTATGTACAAGAATATAACTACTATAATACTGCCCCCTATGTACAAGAATATAACTACTATAATACTGCTCCTATGTACAAGAATATAACTACTATAATACTGCCCCTATGTACAAGAATATAACTACTATAATAATGCTCCTATGTACAAGAATATAACTACTATAATACTGCCCCTTATGTACAAGAATATAACTACTATAATACTGCCTCCTATGTACAAGAATATAACTACTATAATACTGCTCCTATGTACAAGAATATAACTACTATAATACTGCCCCCTATGTACAAGAATATAACTACTATAATACTGCTCCTATGTACAAGAATATAACTGCTATAATACTGCCCCCTATGTACAAGAATATAACTACTATAATACTGCTCCCTATGTACAAGAATATAACTACTATAATACTGCCTCCTATATACAAGAATATAACTACTATAATACTGCCCGCTATGTACAAGAATATAACTACTATAATACTGCTCCTATGTACAAGAATATAACTACTATAATACTGCCCCCTATGTACAAGATTATAACTACTATAATACTGCCCCTATGTAGAAGAATATAACTACTATAATACTGCCCCTTATGTACAAGAATATAACTACTATAATACTGCTCCTATGTACAAGAATATAACTACTATAATACTGCCTCCTATGTACAAGAATATAACTACTATAATACTGCCCCCTATGTACAAGAATATAACTACTATAATACTGCTCCTATGTACAAGAATATAACTACTATAATACTGCCTCCTATGTACAAGAATATAACTACTATAATACTGCCCCCTATGTACAAGAATATAACTGCTATAATACTGCCCCCTATGTACAAGAATATAACTACTATAATACTGCTCCTATGTACAAGAATATAACTACTATAATACTGCTCCTATGTACAAGAATATAACTACTATAATACTGCCCCTATGTACAAGAATATAACTACTATAATACTGCTCCTATGTACAAGAATATAACTACTATAATACTGCCCCCTATGTACAAGATTATAACTACTATAATACTGCCCCTATGTAGAAGAATATAACTACTATAATACTGCCACCAATGTACAAGAATATAACTACTCTAATACTGCTCCTATGTACAAGAATATAACTACTATAATACTGCTCCTATGTACAAGAATATAACTACTATAATACTTCCCCTATGTACAAGAATATAACTACTATAATACTGCCCCCTATGTACAAGAATATAACTACTATAATACTGCCCCCTATGTACAAGAATATAACTACTATAATACTGCCCCCTATGTACAAGAATATAACTACTATAATACTGCTCCTATGTACAAGAATATAACTACTATAATACTGCTCCTATGTACAAGAATATAACTACTATAATACTGCCCCCTATGTACAAGAATATAACAACTATATTACTGCCCCCTATGTACAAGAATATAACTACTATAATACTGCCCCCCTATGTACAAGAATATAACTACTATAATACTGCTCCTATGTACAAGAATATAACTACTATAATACTGCCCCCTATGTACAAGATTATAACTACTATAATACTGCCCCTATGTACAAGAATATAACTACTATAATACTGCTCCCATGTACAAGAATATAACTACTATAATACTGCCCCCTATGTACAAGAATATAACTACTATAATACTGCTCCTATGTACAAGAATATAACTACTATAATACTGCCCCCTATGTACAAGATTATAACTACTATAATACTGCCTCCTATGTACAAGGATATAACTACTATAATACTGCCCCTATATACAAGAATATAACTACTATAATACTACCCCCTATGTACAAGAATATAACTACTATAATACTGCCCCCTATGTACAAGAATATAACTACTATAATACTGCCCCCTATGTACAAGAATATAACTACTATAATACTGCCTCCTATGTACAAGAATATATCTACTATAATACTGCCCCCTATGTACAAGAATATAACTACTATAATACTGCCTCCTATGTACAAGAATATAACTACTATAATACTGCCCCCTATGTACAAGAATATAACTACTATAATACTGCCCCCTATGTACAAGAATATAACTACTATAATACTGCCCCCTATGTACAAGAATATAACTACTATAATACTGCCTCCTATGTACAAGAATATATCTACTATAATACTGCCCCCTATGTACAAGAATATAACTACTATAATACTGCCCCCTATGTACAAGAATATAACTACTATAATACTGCCTCCTATGTACAAGAATATAACTACTATAATACTGCCCCCTATGTACAAGAATATAACTACTATAATACTGCCTCCTATGTACAAGAATATAACTACTATAATACTGCTCCTATGTACAAGAATATAACTACTATAATACGGCCTCCTATGTACTAGAATATAACTACTATAATACTGCCTCCTATGTACAAGAATATAACTACTATAATACTGTCTCCTATGTACAAGAATATAACTACTATAATACTGCCCCCTATGTACAAGAATATAACTACTATAATACTGCTCCCTATGTACAAGAATATAACTACTATAATACTGCTCCTATGTACAAGAATATAACTACTATAATACTGCCTCCTATGTACAAGAATATAACTACTATAATACTGCCCCCTATGTACAAGAATATAACTACTATAATACTGCCCCCTATGTACAAGAATATAACTACTATAATGCTGCCCCCTATGTACAAGAATATAACTACTATAATGCTGCCCCCTATGTACAAGAATATAACTACTATAATACTGCTCCCTATGTACAAGAATATAACTACTATAATACTGCCCCATATGTACAAGAATATAACTACTATAATACTGCCCCCTATGTACAAGAATATAACTACTATAATACTGCCCCCTATGTACAAGAATATAACTACTATAATACGGCCTCCTATGTACTAGAATATAACTACTATAATACTGCCCGCTATGTACAAGAATATAACTACTATAATACTGCCCCCTATGTACAAGAATATAACTACTATAATACTGCCTCCTATGTACAAGAATATAACTACTATAATACTGCTCCTATGTACAAGAATATAACTACTATAATACTGCTCCTATGTACAAGAATATAACTACTATAATACTGCCCCCTATGTACAAGAATATAACTACTATAATACTGCCCCTATGTACAAGAATATAACTACTATAATACTGCCCCCTATGTACAAGAATATAACTACTATAATACTGCCCCCTATGTACAAGAATATAACTACTATAATACTGCTCCTATGTACAAGAATATAACTACTATAATACTGCTCCTATGTACAAGAATATAACTACTATAATACTGCCCCCTATGTACAAGAATATAACTACTATAATACTGCTCCTATGTACAAGAATATAACTACTATAATACTGCCCCTATGTACAAGAATATAACTACTATAATACTGCCCCCTATGTACAAGAATATAACTACTATAATACTGCTCCTATGTACAAGAATATAACTACTATAATACTGCCTCCTATGTACAAGAATATAACTACTATAATACTGCTCCTATGTACAAGAATATAACTACTATAATACTGCCCCCTATGTACAAGAATATAACTACTATAATACTGCCTCCTATGTACAAGAATATAACTACTATAATACTGCCCCTATGTACAAGAATATAACTACTATAATACTGCCCCCTATGTACAAGAATATAACTACTATAATACTGCTCCTATGTACAAGAATATAACTACTATAATACTGCTCCTATGTACAAGAATATAACTACTATAATACTGCCCCCTATGTACAAGAATATAACTACTATAATACTGCTCCTATGTACAAGAATATAACTACTATAATACTGCCCCTATGTACAAGAATATAACTACTATAATACTGCCTCCTATGTACAAGAATATAACTACTATAATACTGCCTATGTACAAGAATATAACTACTATAATACTGCCCCCTATGTACAAGAATATAATTACTATAATACTGCCCCTATGTACAAGAATATAACTACTATAATACTGCCCACTATGTACAAGAATATAACTACTATAATACTGCCTCCTATGTACAAGAATATAACTACTATAATACGGCCCCCTATGTACAAGAATATAACTACTATAATACTGCCCCTATATACAAGAATATAACTACTATAATACTGCCCCCTATGTACAAGAATATAACTACTATAATACTGCCTCCTATGTACAAGAATATAACTACTATAATACTGCCCCCTATGTACAAGAATGTAACTACTATAATACTGCCCCCTATGTACAAGAATATAACTACTATAATACTGCCCCCTATGTACAAGAATATAACTACTATAATACTGCCTCCTATGTACAAGAATATAACTACTATAATACTGCCCCCTATGTACAAGAATATAACTACTATAATACTGCCCCCTATGTACAAGAATATAACTACTATAATACTGCCTCCTATGTACAAGAATATAACTACTATAATACTGCCCCCTATGTACAAGAATGTAACTACTATAATACTGCCCCCTATGTACAAGAATGTAACTACTATAATACTGCCCCCTATGTACAAGAATATAACTACTATAATACTGCCCCCTATGTACAAGAATATAACTACTATAATACTGCCCCCATGTACAAGAATATAACTACTATAATACTGCCCCCTATGTACAAGAATATAACTACTATAATACTGCCTCCTATGTACAAGAATATAAATACTATAATACTGCCCCTATGTACAAGAATATACCTACTATAATACTGCTCCCTATGTACAAGAATATAGTCACTATAAGAACGCTGTACTTTGATATTTGTGTGTGTTGTTTTTCTCACATTTCCCTCGTCGGAGGTCACCATAAAGGTAAATATGTGTTTTTTTACAGCATGTCATCCCTTCTTCCTTTCGGTGGGTTTTTGGGTCTGCATAATGAACAATGCTGCTCCCAGTGTGGTGACGCTTGTTTGGGAGAATTAGTCCGAGGGTGACACTGCGATCGGGGTCTCAGAGGAAGATGTGGGTTTCTCGTACGTTTGCAATGCATCGGCTTAAGGGGCTGTACTGCATGTTCTCCAGGTGGATTTGAGAAGGTGCTGCTGAATGTGTCCGAGCTGGTCAGTAGAGCACCAGTGCCCATTGGCTTTGCAATCTAGAGCCTGCTGTCGAGTGTTTATCTCTCGGACAGGACTACATGAAGATCACTTTAGCAGGACAAGGAATCCACAGGTCCATAAAAAGAAGGATCAGGTCACCGCATGGAGATCTTCCATCATATTACTAACACACAAGGTCAGCTCATCCGACGGGGACGGAATATTATGTCAGTTGTGGTTAACTATGCAGTCAGTACAATTGTGTAGACTAACACAAAAAAATAATTCACAGCATGCTGGTTGTTAACTAGTTAATCCACAAGCGCTTTAGACAAGCCCACTGAGCCTGAGTACTAACAATGGCATCCTGTACCAAGCCTATGGAATCTGCACGCCCTTCATCCCACGAAAAGCTACTGTGCTACAAGTTAGTTGATGGCTTGCATCCCTCAGAATGACAGTGACGGCTAGTTGTGGTTTTCGATCATCGTTTCCTCAGGTCACAGACATATTAAATTGTGTAAAATTTTGATTAGATTTGCTTTTGGGAGAGCTCAGAGTTCCAAGTCAGTCAGGAACATGGCCTGGGAGCATCATACTCTGGGGAGAGACTGCAGCTTCTTCATAGACCTCAACAAGAACCGGCACTACTGTATGTGCGAGAGGTTTTTGGAAATTTTTTGACTGTTGGAGGAAACTGAAATACCTGGAGGACCCCCCACCCCTCCCCCCACAGGCATAGAGAAATAAATGGAGACCCCATGCAGATGTTGACCTGACTGGATTAGAACCCAGAGCCTTGATGGTTCACATTACTGAGCTACTTTTGTAGCATGAAAGGGGTTGTGCCAAGATAGAAAGTTATCCCGACCCACATGTTTTCCACTGGACAGAGGATAGCCTTATCTTGGTGGCGGTTTGACTATTGGGACTCTCACTGATCTCAAGAACGAGGTCCCAAACGTCCATGAATGAATGAAGCAGATGAGGTCTGAATAAGGGATAGTAGAGGGGGATAATTACCTTACATGATCTAGACTCTATGCTTCTCTTAATGCATCCCAGAATTGTGTTTGCCTCTTTGGCTGCTGCATCACATTGTTGACTCATGTTCAGTCTGTGATCTACCGTATTTCCCTGAAAATATGGCCCTGTGTTATATAATAATTTTTGCCCCCAAAGAGGCACAGGGTATTATTTTTGGAGGAGGTCTTATTATACTTAACTAGCTGGCGCCATCCAGGTCCCTGTAGCTGGTCTTTAGAGTTCCAGCAGGCTTGTTTGCAGTTCTCAGCTGGTTACAGAAGATTGCTTCCTGGTAATAGGGTTCATAAATCCCATCGCCCGGAAGCAGTGGCTCTGATTGTTTCTCGAGCTCCACAGTTCGGCCAATCAATACAGCGCTCAAAGAACCAATCATGGTCATTGCATTGGTTGATCTAGCTCTGCATTGATTGGTTGGTTCTCAACTTGCTGGAGGCGGGGTTAACGAACCCTATTACTAGCAAGCGATCTTCTGTCGGCGGCTGAGACCTGCTAGTCGGAACTCCGGAGACCAGTGGGAAGGACCCGAACGCCGCCTGCTAGGTAATGGGTTTTTTTTTAATGTAGTGTAGCTAGAGCTTATTTTTGAGGCCCAATTCCTCCCATTCTGTATATGCTTTTTTCTCTTTCTCGGGCCCAGATGTAGGACTTTGCATTTCTCCTTCTTAAATACCGTTCTGTTAGTTGCCGCCCACTGTTCAAGCTTTTTTAGATCTTTTTGAATCCTCTCTCTCTTCCCTAGTGTTAGCTATCCCTCCTAGCTTTGTGTTGTCGGGAAATCTGATCAGTTTCCTATCAGTTTTCTCCTCCACATCAGTTATAAAAATGTTGACCAACACTGGGCCTAGGACAGAGCCTTGTGGTACCCCACTTGATATATTCTTCCACTTGGAAGTCAAGATATACTATATCCAGCGTGTTTCCCTGATCAACCCAGTCGGTGATTCTGTCATAGATGGAAATTAGATTCGTCTGGCATGACCTGTTTGTTACAACCCCATGCTGGCTCTGGTTAATTACTCCATTCTCATCCAAGTACTTGCATACATGCTGTTTAATAATCTGTTTAAAGATATTCCCCGGTATAGAAGTCAGGCTCACAGGTCTGTAGTTTCATGGATCCACCTTCTTCCCTTTTTTGAAGATAGGACAACATTTGCCCCTTTTCCAATCTTCTGGGACTTTTTCTGTTCTCCAGGAATTTTCAGATTATGGTGAGTGGTTCAGCAATTACTTCCGCTGCTTCCTTCAGTATCCTAGGATGTAATTCATCTGGACCTTGAGACCTGAATTCATGTAAGTTAGCTAAGTGTTTCCTTACCATCTCTCGGCTTATAGATAGCCTGCATTCTTTTATTCTCCTAATAGCACAGGGAAGATCGCAAGGTGATCAAGGCTCCTTGTCTGTTTTTTTACTGGAAGATGTAACGGCACAAATTTAATAAAGCGAGGCATGTTCCTTTTTTGCACATTGAGCGTCAGTATCCTTTCTTTCTTTGGAAAGTAGATCTCCTTTTTTTTGCTTCCGCTTGGGTCTGGGCGGTGGAGCTGAATTCATGGAGGAAACCTTGCTGGAGCCAGGACAACATGTAGCAGAATCAAGGTAGAGAGCAAAACATTTTCTATTATACATCTGCTATAGATAGCCTGCATTCTTTTATGCCCCCAATAGCACAGGGAAGATCAGTTGATGTTCCATCTACTTTCTTAGGGAAAACAGATACAAAATAGGGATTTAAAAGTACTTCCTTCTCAACATCATTCTTAACCAATTCACCATTTTCATCTTGTAAGCATCCAATAGCATCTTTGACTTTTCTTTTGACCTTAGAATCCTTTTTATACTGCTTTTGGCCTCTCTTACAAGCCTCAATTCATTATTAGCTTTAGCTTTTCTGACACTTGTCGTACAGTTTCTGCATTATATTCTTTTTTAGATAATCCATCTTTCCATTTGATAAACTTTTTAGCAAGTTCTGTGTTCATCCATCCTGGTCTCTTTAAATGCTTCCCATTCATCCTTCTTTTAGGTGGCCACCAGCAAATGCCCCAACTGACTCACCTTTAGTTTAAAGAGAACCACTTCATGTCACGAACTCACCGTGATTGACGCTTGTCAGTATGCAGTGTAATAGAAAATTGTTAATCACAGCAGGTGGGTGAAGAGAGGGTCTTAAAAATAATCTGGACTGTTCTATTGCGGAGCATAGCGGCATCTCTAAGTACGTCCCTTGAATCTACTAAAACTTGCCCAGTATTTGACATACTGCTGGAATTGGCGCATCTCAGTGAGGTTGTGTTTATTATTATGCATGCATGTCCTCTACTGTCCACATGTTTGTACACGCTGGGATGACCATCGCAGGATTAGAGTTTTCTGGGAATAACTTGCCGTGGTGGGAGTACCCATTAAGCCCATTTCTCTTTATTTGCAACACCATATCTTACCCCAACCGGCTCCCCATTATAGGCATAATATTCTTTACATTCCCTGCAATGATTCATTTTTGTCTTCCATAGTTCCATGTTGAAACATGATTTTTAGTGATATGCAATCCCTGTGAGAAGGATTTAAAACAAGTCTGTGTAGCATGGAGGAGTAGTCTCCCACTCAGCAGAGAAAACTTCCTGTATGGTAGGCCTAACAACTGGCAAGTGGACACACCAGTGAAAATGCCATAAATGAGTGTTGCCATCTGGGCCATACATAGCAACAATAGAAACACAATTTAGAAACTAGGTGGCCGGGGAGCAGGGGGACACAAATGGACTTTCATAGAAGGTCAATGGGAACTGGAGAAACATGCTACATGGTAACTCTCTAAGGAAGATGAGGATTTCCTTGACAGAACAGAAGTAACTCTTCAGAATGTAGAAGGAGAAGAAATGTCCAGTGTACCTGCAGAAGCCGAGGAATGGAAATATGTGACCCTAAGAAGCTGAAGGGTCAGGAGTTTCTGACAGTGGGGGGATCAATGAGTGGAACAGGTTACCACGGGAGGTGGCGAGTTCTCCTTCAATGGAAGTTTTCAAACAAAGGCTGGATAAATATCTGTCTGGGATGATTTAGTGATCCTGCATTAAGCAGGGGGTTGGCCCTGATGACCCTGGAGGTAGATTCCAACTCTACTATTCTATGATTCTATAAGTCAGCCAGGACCCATACTGCTCTGGTGGCTCTACCGCAGGAGAACAACGAGTAGATATTGCAAGAAATGACTACCCACAAAGAACAGTCTAGTAAGTACCCAGTATCTCCCTGGATGGAGAAAAAAAAGTGCTGTTGTTAAGAGGAAAAGAGAGCTGGTTGTGGGGGATTCCCTACGGAGAGAAACAGAGGCCGCTCTCTGTAGACCTGATATAACCTCACGAGAGGGGTGCTGTCTTCCAGGGGCACAAATCAAAGATGTGTCTGATAGGCTGTGAAGACTCTTCAGTCCTACAGAACACCACCCATTCCAACTCATACATGTAGGGACTAATGACACTGAAAAAAGGACCTTGTAACTATCTGTAGAGACTTTGAAGACCTCAGAAAGAAGGTGAAGGAACTAGGAGCTCAGGTGGTCTTCTCATCCATCCTCCCAGTGGATGGCCATGGAATAAGAAGGAGGTGAACGACTGGCTACGTTGATGGTGCCGTCAGCAAAGAATTGGGTTTTTCGAAACCTTGGAGTGAATTACCTATATGATGGACTCCTTGCTAGAGACGGGTTACACCTTACAGACAGGTAAGCATATATCTGGTGGCTGTTAAATTATACCAGGAACATCATGGCAGCCAACACCTCCATCACATGGATTCTGGGCAAGGGCATATGATGGGTATGTATTGTCAGTCGCTTGGCACATTCCTCTTTATTGTTAATTGGTTATAAATTATTTAGTCAGAACTTTCATACCCTTTGTGTCCTTTATAACAAACATGACTCAAAGCTTTAATTTAATGTGGTCTATATCTACAAGCCGGCTGGTTGAATGGCAGCCTTTGCGCCATTCAATCAGATATGAGATCGATAGATAGATAGACAGACAAGACATCAGATGGATGTGCGAGACAGACAAGACATCAGATGGATGTGCGAGACAGACAAGACATCAGATGGATGTGCGAGACAGACAAGACATCAGATGGATGTGCGAGACAGACAAGACATCAGATGGATGTGCGAGACAGACAAGACATCAGATGGATGTGCGAGACAGACAAGACATCAGATGGATGTGCGAGACAGACAAGACATCAGATGGATGTTCGAGACAGACAAGACATCAGATGGATGTGAGAGACAGACAGACATCAGATAGATGTGAGAGAGACAGACATCAGATAGATGTGAGAGACAGACAGACATCAGATGGATGTGAGAGACAGACAGACATCAGATGGATGTGAGAGACAGACAGACATCAGATAGATGTGAGAGATAAAGATATGAGATAAATATGGATTATGAAATGTGAGATCGATCGATGTGAGATAGAAAGAAAGTTGGATGGATAGATAGAAAGATATCAGATAGATATGGAAATAGATAGGAGAGCGATTTATATGAGATTTATATATCCCTGAGCCCCCTATATGATCTGCCACAGACCCCGAGCCCCCTATATGATCTGCCACAGACCCCTCTGCCCCCTGTATGATCGGCCACGGACCCCTCTGCCCCCTATATGATCTGCCACAGACCCCTCTGCCCCCTATATGATCTGCCACAGACCCCTCTGCCCCCTATATGATCTGCCACAGACCCCGAGCCCCCTATATGATCTGCCACAGACCCCTCTGCCCCCTGTATGATCGGCCACGGACCCCTCTGCCCCCTATATGATCTGCCACAGACCCCTCTGCCCCCTATATGATCTGCCACAGACCCCTCTGCCCCCTATATGATCTGCCACAGACCCCTCTGCCCCCTGTATGATCTGCCACAGACCCCTCTGCCCCCTATATGATCTGCCACAGACCCCTCTGCCCCCTATATGATCTGCCACAGACCCCGAGCCCCCTATATGATCTGCCACAGACCCCTCTGCCCCCTGTATGATCGGCCACGGACCCCTCTGCCCCCTGTATGATCGGCCACGGACCCCTCTGCCCCCTGTATGATCGGCCACGGACCCCTCTGCCCCCTGTATGATCGGCCACGGACCCCTCTGCCCCCTGTATGATCGGCCACGGACCCCTCTGCCCCCTGTATGATCGGCCATGGACCCCTCTGCCCCCCACCCCGTTTTTGTCTCACCACCTGTCCAATCTGTCAGCCAAATCATACTCTCTGTTTTCCACTGGTTGCAGCTGGTCGGAGCAGCGATGGCATCACACTGCATTCTATGGAGGCCAAGTGTATAATTAGCGCAGTTCATGGTATAAAGCCTCGTTACTGAATGCAGCGCTGTGTCTGGCGCAGGAAGTCGCGCACTGACTGGATGCCACTGAATGAGACGCTTCAATCTCCGGGCGAGGAGTCAGGGAAGAGTTCTGCTCAATAACCCCCCCGATCCTGAGGGACACAAAGCCCCATTGACAGCGATGCGCAGCAGCGTGCTTCTCCTGCCCTCCATCCCACAGAGGTCCATCGCAGCCGGTGAGGCGCTGCTTCCAGAAAGGTCACATCCATTGTGGATGAATCTTCTACCATAAGGGTTAATCGCAGTTGGCGGCTACACGCTGCGGCCTTTGGGCAGAGCTTGGCCACAACACAGAGAGAATGCCAAACCAAAATCTGTACGTCTCTGCGCGGGGGGCAGAATCAGCGCAGTCCACCTCCGAAAAACGCATGAAAGTCGGCAGCTTTCTGCTGCGGTTTTCGGCGCAGATCTGCACATAGTCCCCGTTAATGGGCAAAACCTGCAAGCGGAATTCCGCCGTGGAAACAAGCGTTTTGAAATTCTATTTTCTGCTTCGGAATGCTGACAGATTTTGCCAAACGACAGGACAGATTCCATGCGCAGATCTGCGCCAATAACAGATGGCCACTTTCATGCGTTTTACAGGGCTGGAATTTGCTGCGGAACGTTTTGTCGCTACAACCTTCATTCTGCTTCACACGGTATTATAATGTCAGATCCGCGCCAGTTCTGCTCCAGCCAATGGGGTAAATGCGCATGCAGCCAACCGGTACGGAAAAAGCAGCAAAAGGTGACGATCAATTCTTTTTTTCTGCAACACAAATGTCAAAATGAACTATGGCGCAGATCTCAATAGAATGCTAAAACGGCACGAATTGCGTCATGATTTAGGCGTGGAATCCTCTGCAAAGAGAACGGCGCCCCGGGGGGTTCACGTCGCATTTTCCGCGCCCCTCTGCTTGGTAATCCACTCCACAGTGTGGATTTTTCTGACCGCGAACCTGAAAGTGACGGCTCTCTAATTGATGGGGATTCTGCTTCCCACCGACTGCGCTAAATCCACGTGCAAAGAACTAAACGTCCACGCAAGAAACTTGCGGCAAACACACAGATTTCTGCCATGAATTTTATTGAAATCTGCATCGGAAAAAAAATCAAACACGGATTTCTGCAGCGTTGATGTAACTGTGGCGCAGGCACTCATTCTGCGGATTTGTCGCAGTGCTACGTATTTTGATGCAGATTCGCTGCGGATTTCATCCTTCATTTGATGGTGAAAACTCACAAAGTAACACGACGTGGATTTAGAGGCGGCGGCGGCGGCTCCTATGAGGTCTCTGAGGCCAGGCTCACACAAGCGTACGGTAAGATGCAGCGTTTTACCGGCGTGTGGAGCTGTGATTGTGATGGCGGACGCCTGCACACGACGGCTTATCTCATGCCCGTAACACATGGTAAGACAGAGCATGCTGCCTTCTTTTATACACAATGTATGTACACACACACACTCCACGCAGGCGCCTGCACTCACCCGTGTGCGCACTCCACGCAGGCGCCTGCACTCACCCGTGTGCGCACTCCCCGCAGGCGCCTGCACTCACCCGTGTGCGCACTCCCCGCAGGCGCCTGCACTCACCCGTGTGCGCACTCCCCGCAGGCGCCTGCACTCACCCGTGTGCGCACTCCCCGCAGGCGCCTGCACTCACCCGTGTGCGCACTCCCCGCAGGCGCCTGCACTCACCCGTGTGCGCACTCCCCGCAGGCGCCTGCACTCACCCGTGTGCGCACTCCCCGCAGGCGCCTGCACTCACCCGTGTGCGCACTCCCCGCAGGCGCCTGCACTCACCCGTGTGCGCACTCCCCGCAGGCGCCTGCACTCACGCGCCTGCACTCACCCGTGTGCGCACTCCCCGCAGGCGCCTGCACTCACCCGTGTGCGCACTCCACGCAGGCGCCTGCACTCACCCGTGTGCGCACTCCACGCAGGCGCCTGCACTCCCCGCAGGCGCCTGCACTCACCCGTGTGCGCACTCCCCGCAGGCGCCTGCACTCACCCGTGTGCGCACTCCCCGCAGGCGCCTGCACTCACCCGTGTGCGCACTCCACGCAGGCGCCTGCACTCACCCGTGTGCGCACTCCACGCAGGCGCCTGCACTCACCCGTGTGCGCACTCCACGCAGGCGCCTGCACTCACCCGTGTGCGCACTCCACGCAGGCGCCTGCACTCACCCGTGTGCGCACTCCACGCAGGCGCCTGCACTCACCCGTGTGCGCACTCCACGCAGGCGCCTGCACTCACCCGTGTGCGCACTCCACGCAGGCGCCTGCACTCACCCGTGTGCGCACTCCACGCAGGCGCCTGCACTCACCCGTGTGCGCACTCCCCGCAGGCGCCTGCACTCACCCGTGTGCGCACTCCCCGCAGGTGCCTGCACTCACGCGCCTGCACTCACCCGTGTGCGCACTCCACGCAGGCGCCTGCACTCACCCGTGTGCGCACTCCACGCAGGCGCCTGCACTCACCCGTGTGCGCACTCCACGCAGGCGCCTGCACTCACCCGTGTGCGCACTCCACGCAGGCGCCTGCACTCACCCGTGTGCGCACTCCACGCAGGCGCCTGCACTCACCCGTGTGCGCACTCCACGCAGGCGCCTGCACTCACCCGTGTGCGCACTCCACGCAGGCGCCTGCACTCACCCGTGTGCGCACTCCCCGCAGGCGCCTGCACTCACGCGCCTGCACTCACCCGTGTGCGCACTCCACGCAGGCGCCTGCACTCACCCGTGTGCGCACTCCACGCAGGCGCCTGCACTCACCCGTGTGCGCACTCCACGCAGGCGCCTGCACTCACCCGTGTGCGCACTCCACGCAGGCGCCTGCACTCACCCGTGTGCGCACTCCACGCAGGCGCCTGCACTCACCCGTGTGCGCACTCCACGCAGGCGCCTGCACTCACCCGTGTGCGCACTCCACGCAGGCGCCTGCACTCACCCGTGTGCGCACTCCACGCAGGCGCCTGCACTCACCCGTGTGCGCACTCCACGCAGGCGCCTGCACTCACCCGTGTGCGCACTCCACGCAGGCGCCTGCACTCACCCGTGTGCGCACTCCACGCAGGCGCCTGCACTCACCCCCCCTCCCCCTTGGGTCTCCGTCGTCGTAATTAAAGCCTCCGATTCCATCTGGATGCAGTTTTCAGTATCTCGCGGCGGTACGGATGAGTAAGCCCTCCAGTGCTGCAATGGCGGCCGGATTCCTTGTCAACCAGCTTTCCGAGAAACAGAAATAACTAGGCAGCAGCTAAAAATGTCCAAGCAGATTCCTTCCATGCGGGAATGGCAGCAGCTGGCGTGGCGGGCATGGACGAGTCTCTGCGGAGGTGTACTGTGTCACTAGGCTGGATGCTCACCCGCTACACATGGTGACAGTGGGGACTATCTGCCGCGCCGCAGTTACTTATGGCGCACTTTCTGTTCCTTCATTTGAGATCTTCTTCATAAGGTTTATTTTGGATGCATTGTGGGTACCAATAGTTCTGCCCGGTAGTCCGCCATCGGTTTATTGCGCTAACCACTGCAATATTTTACTATTGCCAACAGTTGTCATCAAAATACTAACGACCACCTGTCCGCCCGTGAGTTACATGCTCCGCCCCTGATCACATGACTGTGACATCATCACAGGGCCTGCAACCACACGGCTGCTGTCCGGCTAGCAACTGAGGCCGCAGGAGTTTGTAGGGAATATAGTCCACCCGTAATCTGCACAGAGATGAAGCACCTGTGATGACATCACCATCATGTGATCGGGGCAGAGCAGAACAGTGACATCATCACAGGTCCAGTGCTGTGCTACTTGTCATACCTATTGTATTAAATGAAGAAAGTATATACCTGAGCTGTGTGCGTGACGCACATGCTGCAGAGCCGCGTGTGTGCGTGACGCGCACGCGCTGCAGAGCCGCGTGTGTGCGTGACGCGCGCGCGCTGCAGAGCCGCGTGTGCGTGACGCGCGCGCGCTGCAGAGCCGCGTGTGTGCGTGACGCGCGCGCTGCAGAACCGCGTGTGTGCGTGACGCGCGCGCTGCAGAACCGCGTGTGTGCGTGATGTGCACGTTGCAGAACCGCGTGTGTGCGTGACGCGCGCGCTGCAGAACCGCGTGTGTGCGTGATGTGCACATTGCAGAGCTGTGTGTGTGTGATGTGCACGTTGCAGAGCTGTGTGTGTGATGTGCACGTTGCAGAGCTGTGTGTGTGTGATGTGCACGTTGCAGAGCTGTGTGTGTGTGATGTGCACGTTGCAGAGCTGTGTGTGTGTGATGTGCACGTTGCAGAGCTGTGTGTGTGTGATGTGCACGTTGCAGAGCTGTGTGTGTGTGATGTGCACATAGCAGTGTAGGCAGCGACATGTAATAGCACCGCCTACCAGACTTCTCAGTATAGGAAAAGCAGGAATATAAAGGAATACAATTTATACTGAACCTTTTCCTGTATAGCGGTGTAGCAATCTACTCCACTGCTCTATAACCTGAAAATCACACAATGCCACAAGGCCCGATTACAATGGGGTCTCCAGGGATTTACAATTGCTATCGAGTCCTACATGCACTAAAAACCTACTTAAAGCAGTCAGCAACAGTAATGGTATCATGCAAAGTGGAAGTGGGCATCCCCTTTAAATTTAAAGAGCGCTAGAATTGTGCCTTAAACACTTGTTCCTTTTTGTAAAGAATATTAGACATTTCCGCCCTCCTCTCGTGGAGCGCAAGTATTTGTGTCTCTGTCCCTTTAACAAATAAATCAAACAGTTGAATAGAATTTTTGCTAACTTTTTCCAAGAGTCAGCAGTCGTTTTGTAGAGGCGCTCTATATAGGAATGTGCCATTCCTATTTCGGGTTACACCCAGCGGTGCGCTTGTGCAAGCTTGGAATTATAATATATGGGATGCGCTTTAGTTTTCGCTTCTTCCGGTGTCGGTTCTACAAAAGCGGCACGTTATTTTGTATTCACACACAGAGCCTTCCCCCCCCCCCCCCAGCTCAGAGAAGATGACCTTCACCTTCATCGGCCTTCCAGAGAACGCTGCCCTTATCACTTCCTGCAAGGATCTGGCTCTCACTTCTTGTATTCGGGCGCCGTGAACGCCACTGGTGGGGTGGATTCATTCTGGAGGGCACGGAAGATTACCCTCACATGGTACACGTGGCCAGAAGTGACCGTCTCAGCAGGCAGAGATTAGAGCGTTATACGTGTTTTCTGCATATGGCACAGGAGCTGCTTCAACCGCACCAGAAGTAGAAGAAACGAAACAAGTTGTATTAAAGGAAAATAACGACACCCATGTAAGGCTTGAGGGACAGTTAGAAGGGAAAGCCTCATGGGATCTGGGAGCTTTATGTACAGGATGGATGGATGATATGTCACCCTCTATGGAGCCTCATAGCATCTGGGAGCTTTATGTACATGATGGATGGATGGATGATATGTCACCCTCTATGGAGCCTCATGGGATCTGGGAGCTTTATGTACAGGATGGATGGATGATATGTCACGCTCTATGGAGCCTCATGGGATCTGGGGGCTTTATGTACATGATGGATGGATGATATGTCACCTTCTATGGAGCCTCATGGGATCTGGGGGCTTTATGTACAGGATGTATGTATGATATGTCACTCTCTATGAAGCCTCATGGGATCTGGGAGCTTTATGTACATGATGGATGGATGATATGTCACCTTCTATGGAGCCTCATGGGATCTGGGGGCTTTATGTACAGGATGTATGTATGATATGTCACTCTCTATGAAGCCTCATGGGATCTGGGAGCTTTATGTACATGATGGATGGATGATATGTCACCTTCTATGGAGCCTCATGGGATCTGGGAGCTTTATGTACAGGATGTATGTATGATATGTCACTCTCTATGAAGCCTCATGGGATCTGGGAGCTTTATGTACATGATGGATGGATGATATGTCACCTTCTATGGAGCCTCATGGGATCTGGGGGCTTTATGTACATGATGTATGGATGATATGTCACCTTCTATGGAGCCTCATGGGATCTGGGAGCTTTATGTACATGATGGATGGATATGTCACCCTCTATGAAGCCTCATGGGATCTGGGAGCTTTATGTACAGGATGTATGGATGATATGTCACTCTCTATGAAGCCTCATGGGATCTGGGAGCTTTATGTACATGATGGATGGATGATATGTCACCCTCTATAGAGCCTCATGGGATCTGGGAGCTTTATGTACATGATGTATGGATGATATGTCACTCTTTATGAAGCCTCATGGGATCTGGGAGCTTTATCTACATGATGGATGGATGATATGTCACCCTCTATGGAGCCTCATGGGATCTGGGGGCTTTCTGTACATGATGGATGGATGATATGTCACCCTCTATGGAGCCTCATGGGATCTGGGGGCTTTATGTACATGATGGAAGGATGATATGTCACCCTCTATGGAGCCTCATGGGATCTGGGAGCTTTATGTACACGATGGATGGATGGATGATATGTCACTCTCTATGGAGCCTCATGGGATCTGGGAGCTTTATGTACATGATGGATGATATGTCACTCTCTATGGAGCCTCATGGGATCTGGGAGCTTTATGTACATGATGGATGGATGATATGTCACCCTCTATGGAGCCTCATGGGATCTGGGAGCTTTATGTACATGATGGATGATATGTCACTCTCTATGGAGCCTCATGGGATCTGGGAGCTTTATGTACATGATGGATGGATGATATGTCACCTTCTATGGGATCTGGGAGCTTTATGTACATGATGGATGGATGATATGTCACCTTATATGGAGCCTTATGGGATCTGGGGGCTTTATGTACATGATGGATGGATGATATGTCACCCTCTATGGAGCATCATGGGATCTGGGAGCTTTATGTACATGATTGATGGATGATATGTCACCCTCTATAGAGCCTCATGGGATCTGGGAGCTTTATGTACATGATTGATGAATGATATGTCACCTTCTATGGAGCCTCATGGGATCTGGGAGCTTCATGTACATGATGGATGGATGATATGTCACCCTCTATAGAGCCTCATGGGATCTGGGAGCTTTATGTACATGATGGATGGATGATATGTCACCTTCTATGGAGCCTCATGGGATCTGGGGGCTTTATGTACATGATGGATGGATGATATGTCACCCTCTATAGAGCCTCATGGGATCTGGGAGCTTTATGTACATGATGGATGGATGATATGTCACCTTCTATGGAGCTTCATGGGATCTGGGGGCTTTATGTACATGATGGATAGATGATATGTCACCCTCTATGGAGCCTCTTGGGATCTGGGAGCTTTATGTACATGATGGATGGATGATATGTCACCTTCTATGGAGCCTCATGGGATCTGGGGGCTTTATGTACATGATGGATGGATGATATGTCACCCTCTATGGAGCCTCTTGGGATCTGGGAGCTTTATGTACATGATGGATGGATGATATGTCACCTTATATGGAGCCTCATGGGATCTGGGGGCTTTATGTACATGATGGATGGATGATATGTCACTCTCTATGAAGCCTCATGGGATCTGGGAGCTTTATGTACATGATGGATGGATGATATGTCACCTTCTATGGAGCCTCATGGGATCTGGGGGCTTTATGTACATGATGGATGGATGATATGTTACCCTCTATGGAGCCTCATGGGATCTGGGAGCTTTATGTACATGATGGATGGATATGTCACCCTCTATGGAGCCTCATGGGATCTGGGAGCTTTATGTACAAGATGGATGGATGATATGTCACCCTCTATGGAGCCTCATGGGATCTGGGAGCTTTATGTACATGATGGATGGATGATATGTCACCTTCTATGGAGCCTCATGGGATCTGGGGGCTTTATGTACATGATGGATGGATGATATGTCACTCTCTATGGAGCCTCATGGGATCTGGGAGCTTTATGTACATGATGGATGGATGATATGTCACCTTCTATGGAGCCTCATGGGATCTGGGGGCTTTATGTACATGATGGATGGATGATATGTCACCCTCTATGGAGCCTCATGGGATCTGGGAGCTTTATGTACATGATGGATGGATGGATGATATGTCACCTTCTATGGAGCCTCATGGGATCTGGGAGCTTTATGCACATGATGGATGGATGATATGTCACCCTCTATAGAGCCTCATGGGATCTGGGAGCTTTATGTACATGATGGATGATATGTCACCCTCTATGGAGCCTCATGGGATCTGGGAGCTTTATGTACATGATGGATGGATGATATGTCACCCTCTATGGAGCCTCATGGGATCTGGGAGCTTCATGTACATGACGGATGGATGATATGTCTCCTTCTATGGAGCCTCATGGGATCTGTGAGCTTTATGTACATGATGGATGGATGATATGTAACCCTCTATGGAGCCTCATGGGATCTGGGAGCTTTATATACATGATGGATGGATGATATGTCACTCTCTATGGAGCCTCATGGGATCTGGGAGCTTTATATACATGATGGATGGATGATATGTCACCTTCTATGGAGAAGGTTTTCTGGTTACCAAGATATGTTACAAAGGTCATTACTGGTCAGATGAGATGGCAGAGAGTGAGTTCTGCCTAGTGATGGACTGGTTGGCCGCAGCAAATGATTGGCTGCAGAAAAATGGTGGGAAATGCCTGTGGTTGTCAGGCAGAATCTGGTGGCCTGACAGTAGCTGGTGATTGGTCCAGAGGAGCAGGCTTAGAGGAACAGTAGTGAGATATGGAGGTGCAGAGATGTGGGCCATCATCATCTGGAAAGGAAGTAGCATCCTGCCCTCCCTCCCTTAGGTTTGTCGCAGTGTAGTTAATGGGGGATTGTCGCCCGCATTAGGCGGGGGGCAGGTAAACTTGGGGAGAGTTTGGTGGTGGTAAGACAGAGTTTACATGAACTGTTATGGTTATTAATTGGTTACATTTCTCCCCAATGTTGGTAACCCCATTAATAAACACCGCGGCCTTCTTTATCCAATATTGGTGTCTGTGTTGGTTATTTATAAGAGTTTGTAAGGTTTTAATAAAGCGTAAGATCCCATGAGCGCCAGCTCTGCGCTCTATGGTCAGCGGCACGGTGTTACGGCTCACATTCCCGTGTACGATCGCCAGGTCTGCGCTCTACGGTCAGCGGCACGGTGTTACGTCTCACATTCCCAAAATCGCCAGCTCTGCGCTCTACGGTCAGCAGCACGGTCTTACGGCTCACATTCCCACGCACGATCGCCAGCTCTGCGCTCTATGGTCAGCGGCACGGTGTTACGGCTCACATTCCCGTGTACGATCGCCAGCTCTGCGCTCTACGGTCAGCGGCACGGTGTTACGTCTCACATTCCCACAATCGCCAGCTCTGCGCTCTACGGTCAGCGGCACGGTGTTACGTCTCACATTCCCACAAGCGCCAGCTCTACAGTCAGCGGTACAGTGTTACGTCTTACATTCCAATGATCGCCAGCTCTACGGTCAGCGGCACGGTGTTACGTCTCACATTCCCACAATCGCCAGCTCTGCGCTCTACGGTCAGCGGCACGGTGTTACGTCTCACATTCCCACAAGCGCCAGCTCTACAGTCAGCGGCACGGTGTTACGTCTCACATTCCCATGATCGCCAGCTCTGCGCTCTACGGTCAGCGGCACGGTGTTACGTCTCACATTACCACAATCCCAGCTCGGCGCTCTACGGTCAGCGGCACGGTGTTACGTCTCACATTCCCACAAGCGCCAGCTCTACAGTCAGCGGTACAGTGTTACGTCTTACATTCCAATGATCGCCAGCTCTACGGTCAGCGGCACGTTGTTACTTCTCACATTCCCGTGTACGATCGCCAGCTCTGCACTCTATGCTCAGCGGCACGGTGTTACGTCTCACATTACCATGCTCACCAGCTCTGCGCTCTACGGTCAGCGGCACGGTGTTACGTCTCACATTCCCATGATCACCAGCTCTGCGCTCTATGGTCAGCGGCACGGTGTTATGTCTCACATTCTCGTGTACGATCGCCAGCTCTGCGCTCTATGGTCAGCGGCACGGTGTTACGTCTCACATTACCATGATCGCCAGCTCTGCGCTCTAAGGTCAGCGGCACGGTGTTACGTCTCACATTCCCGTGATCACCAGCTCTGCGCTCTACGGTCAGCGGCACGGTGTTACGTCTCACATTCCCACGTACGATCACCAGCTCTGCGCTCTACGGTCAGCGGCACGGTGTTACGTCTCACATTCCCATGATCACCAGCTCTGCGCTCTATGGTCAACGGCACGGTGTTACGTCTCACATTCCCATGATCACCAGCTCTGCGCTCTACGGTCAGCGGCACGGTGTTACATCTCACATTCCCATGATCACCAGCTCTGCGCTCTACGGTCAGCGGCACGGTGTTACATCTCACATTCCAATGATCGCCAGCTCTACGGTCAGCGGCACGGTGTTACATCTCACATTCCAATGATCGCCAGCTCTACGGTCAGCGGCACGGTGTTACGTCTCACATTCCCATGATCACCAGCTCTGCGCTCTATGGTCAGCGGCACGGTCTTACGTCTCACATTCCCATGATCACCAGCTCTGCGCTCTATGGTCAGCGGCACGGTCTTACGTCTCACATTCTCATGTACGATCACCAGCTCTGCGCTCTACGGTCAGCGGCACGATGTTACGTCTCACATTCCCACAATCGCCAGGCTCTGCGCTCTACGGTCAGCGGCACGGTCTTACGTCTCACATTCCAACGTACGATCACCAGCTCTGCGCTCTATGGTCAGCAGCACGGCGTTATGCCTCACATTCCCATGATCCCCAGCTCTGCGCTCTACGGTCAGCGGCACGGTCTTACGTCTCACATTCCCACGTAGATCACCAGCTCTGCGCTCTACGGTCAGCGGCGCGGTGTTACGTCTCACATTCTCATGATCACCAGCTCTGCGCTCTACGGTCAGCGGCACGGTGTTACGTCTCACATTCCCATGATCACCAGCTCTGCGCTCTACGGTCAGCGGCACGGTCTTACGTCTCACATTCCCACGTAGATCACCAGCTCTGCGCTCTGCGGTCAGCGGCACGGCGTTATGCCTCACATTCCCATGATCACCAGCTCTGCGCTCTACGGTCAGCGGCACGGTCTTACGTCTCACATTCTCGTCTACGATCACCAGCTCTGCGCTCTACGGTCAGCGGCACGATGTTACGTCTCACATTCCCACAATCGCCAGGCTCTGTGCTCTACGGTCAGCGGCACGGTGTTACGTCTCACATTCCCACGTATGATCACCAGCTCTGCGCTCTATGGTCAGCAGCACGGCGTTACATCTCACATTCCCGTGTACGATCACCAGCTCTGCGCTCTACGGTCAGCGGCACCGTGTTACGGCTCACATTTCCATGATCACCAGCTCTGCGCTCTACGGTCAGCGGCACGGTGTTACGTCTCACATTCCCATGTAAGATCACCAGCTCTGCGCTCTACGGTCAGCGGCACGGTGTTACGTCTCACATTCCCACGTACGATCACCAGCTCTGCGCTCTACGGTCAGCGGCACGGTGTTACGTCTCAAATTCCCACGTATGATCACCAGCTCTGCGCTCTACGGTCAGCGGCACGGTGTTACGTCTCACATTCCCATGATCACCAGCTCTGCGCTCTATGGTCAGCGGCACGGTGTTACATCTCACATTCCCACGTAAGATCGCTAGCTCTGCGCTCTATGGTCAGCGGCGCGGTGTTACGTCTCACATTCCCATGATCACCAGCTCTGCGCTCTACGGTCAGCGGCACGGTGTTACGTCTCACATTCCCACGTACGATCACCAGCTCTACGGTCCGCGGCACGGTGTTACGTCTCACATTCCCACGTACGATCACCAGCTCTGCGCTCTATGGTCAGCGGCACGGTGTTACGTCTCACATTCCCACATACGATCACCAGCTCTGCTCTCTACGGTCAGCGGCACGGTGTTACGTCTCACATTCCCACGTACGATCACCAGCTCTGCGCTCTATGGTCAGCGGCACGGTGTTACGTCTCACATTCCCATGATCACCAGCTCTGCGCTCTATGGTCAGCGGCACGGTGTTACGTCTCACATTCCCACGTAAGATCGCTAGCTCTGCGCTCTATGGTCAGCGGCGCGGTGTTACGTCTCACATTCCCATGTAAGATCACCAGCTCTACGGTCAGCGGCACGGTGTTACGTCTCACATTCCCACGTACGATCACCAGCTCTGCGCTCTACGGTCAGCGGCACGGTGTTACGTCTCACATTCCCATGATCACCAGCTCTGCGCTCTACGGTCAGCGGCACGGTGTTACGTCTCACATTCCCATGATCACCAGCTCTGCGCTCTACGGTCAGCGGCACGGTGTTACGTCTCACATTCCCATGATCACCAGCTCTGCGGTCAGCGGCACGGTGTTACGTCTCACATTCCCATGATCACCAGATCTGCGCTCTACGGTCAGCGGCACGGTCTTACGTCTTACATTCCAATGATCACCAGCTCTGCGCTCTATGGTCAGCAGCACGGTCTTACGTCTCACATTCCAATGATCACCAGCTCTGCGCTCTATGGTCAGCGGCACGGTGTTACGTCTCACATTACCATGCTCACCAGCTCTGCGCTCTACGGTCAGCGGCACGGTGTTACGTCTCACATTCCCATGATCACCAGATCTGCGCTCTACGGTCAGCGGCACGGTGTTACGTCTCACATTCTCACAATCGCCAGCTCTACGGTCAGCGGCACAATGTTACGTCTCACATTCCCATGATCACCAGCTCTGCGCTCTATGGTCAGCGGCACGGTGTTACGTCTCACATTCTCACAATCGCCAGCTCTACGGTCAGCGGCACAATGTTACGTCTCACATTCCCATGATCACCAGCTCTGCGCTCTACGGTCAGCGGCACAATGTTACGTCTCACATTCCCATGATCACCAGCTCTGCGCTCTATGGTCAGCGGCACGGTGTTACGTCTCACATTCCCACGTACGATCACCAGCGCTGCGCTCTACGGTCAGCGGCACGGTGTTACGTCTCACATTCCCATGATCACCAGCTCTGCGCTCTACGGTCAGCGGCGCGGTGTTACGTCTCACATTCCCATGTAAGATCGCCAGCTCTACGGTCAGCGGCACGGTGTTACATCTCACATTCCCATGTAAGATCGCCAGCTCTGCGCTCTATGGTCAGCGGCACGGTGTTACGTCTCACATTCCCATGTAAGATCGCCAGCTCTGCGCTCTACGGTCCGCGGCGCGGTGTTACGTTTCACATTCCCATGCTCACCAGCTCTGCGCTCTACGGTCAGCGGCACGGTGTTACGTCTCACATTCCCATGATCACCAGCTCTGCGCTCTATGGTCAGCGGCACGGTGTTATGTCTCACATTCTCGTGTACGATCGCCAGCTCTGCGCTCTATGGTCAGCGGCACGGTGTTACGTCTCACATTACCATGATCGCCAGCTCTGCGCTCTAAGGTCAGCGGCACGGTGTTACGTCTCACATTCCCGTGATCACCAGCTCTGCGCTCTACGGTCAGCGGCACGGTGTTACGTCTCACATTCCCACGTACGATCACCAGCTCTGCGCTCTACGGTCAGCGGCACGGTGTTACGTCTCACATTCCCATGATCACCAGCTCTGCGCTCTATGGTCAACGGCACGGTGTTACGTCTCACATTCCCATGATCACCAGCTCTGCGCTCTACGGTCAGCGGCACGGTGTTACATCTCACATTCCCATGATCACCAGCTCTGCGCTCTACGGTCAGCGGCACGGTGTTACATCTCACATTCCAATGATCGCCAGCTCTACGGTCAGCGGCACGGTGTTACATCTCACATTCCAATGATCGCCAGCTCTACGGTCAGCGGCACGGTGTTACGTCTCACATTCCCATGATCACCAGCTCTGCGCTCTATGGTCAGCGGCACGGTCTTACGTCTCACATTCCCATGATCACCAGCTCTGCGCTCTACGGTCAGCGGCACGGTGTTACGTCTCACATTCCCATGATCACCAGCTCTGCGCTCTACGGTCAGCGGCACGATGTTACGTCTCACATTCCCACAATCGCCAGGCTCTGCGCTCTACGGTCAGCGGCACGGTCTTACGTCTCACATTCCAACGTACGATCACCAGCTCTGCGCTCTATGGTCAGCAGCACGGCGTTATGCCTCACATTCCCATGATCCCCAGCTCTGCGCTCTACGGTCAGCGGCACGGTCTTACGTCTCACATTCCCACGTAGATCACCAGCTCTGCGCTCTACGGTCAGCGGCGCGGTGTTACGTCTCACATTCTCATGATCACCAGCTCTGCGCTCTACGGTCAGCGGCACGGTGTTACGTCTCACATTCCCATGATCACCAGCTCTGCGCTCTACGGTCAGCGGCACGGTCTTACGTCTCACATTCCCACGTAGATCACCAGCTCTGCGCTCTGCGGTCAGCGGCACGGCGTTATGCCTCACATTCCCATGATCACCAGCTCTGCGCTCTACGGTCAGCGGCACGGTCTTACGTCTCACATTCTCGTCTACGATCACCAGCTCTGCGCTCTACGGTCAGCGGCACGATGTTACGTCTCACATTCCCACAATCGCCAGGCTCTGTGCTCTACGGTCAGCGGCACGGTGTTACGTCTCACATTCCCACGTATGATCACCAGCTCTGCGCTCTATGGTCAGCAGCACGGCGTTACATCTCACATTCCCGTGTACGATCACCAGCTCTGCGCTCTACGGTCAGCGGCACCGTGTTACGGCTCACATTTCCATGATCACCAGCTCTGCGCTCTACGGTCAGCGGCACGGTGTTACGTCTCACATTCCCATGTAAGATCACCAGCTCTGCGCTCTACGGTCAGCGGCACGGTGTTACGTCTCACATTCCCACGTACGATCACCAGCTCTGCGCTCTACGGTCAGCGGCACGGTGTTACGTCTCAAATTCCCACGTATGATCACCAGCTCTGCGCTCTACGGTCAGCGGCACGGTGTTACGTCTCACATTCCCATGATCACCAGCTCTGCGCTCTATGGTCAGCGGCACGGTGTTACATCTCACATTCCCACGTAAGATCGCTAGCTCTGCGCTCTATGGTCAGCGGCGCGGTGTTACGTCTCACATTCCCATGATCACCAGCTCTGCGCTCTACGGTCAGCGGCACGGTGTTACGTCTCACATTCCCACGTACGATCACCAGCTCTACGGTCCGCGGCACGGTGTTACGTCTCACATTCCCACGTACGATCACCAGCTCTGCGCTCTATGGTCAGCGGCACGGTGTTACGTCTCACATTCCCACATACGATCACCAGCTCTGCTCTCTACGGTCAGCGGCACGGTGTTACGTCTCACATTCCCACGTACGATCACCAGCTCTGCGCTCTATGGTCAGCGGCACGGTGTTACGTCTCACATTCCCATGATCACCAGCTCTGCGCTCTATGGTCAGCGGCACGGTGTTACGTCTCACATTCCCACGTAAGATCGCTAGCTCTGCGCTCTATGGTCAGCGGCGCGGTGTTACGTCTCACATTCCCATGTAAGATCACCAGCTCTACGGTCAGCGGCACGGTGTTACGTCTCACATTCCCACGTACGATCACCAGCTCTGCGCTCTACGGTCAGCGGCACGGTGTTACGTCTCACATTCCCATGATCACCAGCTCTGCGCTCTACGGTCAGCGGCACGGTGTTACGTCTCACATTCCCATGATCACCAGCTCTGCGCTCTACGGTCAGCGGCACGGTGTTACGTCTCACATTCCCATGATCACCAGCTCTGCGGTCAGCGGCACGGTGTTACGTCTCACATTCCCATGATCACCAGATCTGCGCTCTACGGTCAGCGGCACGGTCTTACGTCTTACATTCCAATGATCACCAGCTCTGCGCTCTATGGTCAGCAGCACGGTCTTACGTCTCACATTCCAATGATCACCAGCTCTGCGCTCTATGGTCAGCGGCACGGTGTTACGTCTCACATTACCATGCTCACCAGCTCTGCGCTCTACGGTCAGCGGCACGGTGTTACGTCTCACATTCCCATGATCACCAGATCTGCGCTCTACGGTCAGCGGCACGGTGTTACGTCTCACATTCTCACAATCGCCAGCTCTACGGTCAGCGGCACAATGTTACGTCTCACATTCCCATGATCACCAGCTCTGCGCTCTATGGTCAGCGGCACGGTGTTACGTCTCACATTCTCACAATCGCCAGCTCTACGGTCAGCGGCACAATGTTACGTCTCACATTCCCATGATCACCAGCTCTGCGCTCTACGGTCAGCGGCACAATGTTACGTCTCACATTCCCATGATCACCAGCTCTGCGCTCTATGGTCAGCGGCACGGTGTTACGTCTCACATTCCCACGTACGATCACCAGCGCTGCGCTCTACGGTCAGCGGCACGGTGTTACGTCTCACATTCCCATGATCACCAGCTCTGCGCTCTACGGTCAGCGGCGCGGTGTTACGTCTCACATTCCCATGTAAGATCGCCAGCTCTACGGTCAGCGGCACGGTGTTACATCTCACATTCCCATGTAAGATCGCCAGCTCTGCGCTCTATGGTCAGCGGCACGGTGTTACGTCTCACATTCCCATGTAAGATCGCCAGCTCTGCGCTCTACGGTCCGCGGCGCGGTGTTACGTTTCACATTCCCATGATCACCAGCTCTGCGCTCTACGGTCAGCGGCACGGTGTTACGTCTCACATTCCCATGATCACCAGCTCTGCGCTCTACGGTCAGCGGCACGGTCTTACGTCTCACATTCCCACGTACGATCACCACCTCTACGGTCAGCGGCACGGTCTTACGTCTTACATTCCCACGAGCGATCACCAGCTCTGTGCTCTACGGTCAGCGGCACGGTGTTACGTCTTACATTCCAATGATCGCCAGCTCTACGGTCAGCGGCACGGTGTTACGTCTCACATTCCCATGATCACCAGCTCTGCGCTCTACGGTCAGCGGCACGGTGTTACGTCTCACATTCCCATGATCACCAGATCTGCGCTCTACGGTCAGCGGCACGGCATTACGTCTCACATTCCCACGTACGATCACCAGCTCTGCGCTCTATGGTCAGCGGCGCGGTGTTACGTCTCACATTCCCATGTAAGATCGCCAGCTCTGCGCTCTACGGTCAGCGGCACGGTGTTACGTCTTACATTCCCATGATCACCAGCTCTGCGCTCTACGGTCAGCGGCACGGTGTTACGGCTCACATTCCCATGATCACCAGCTCTGCGCTCTATGGTCAGCGGCACGGTGTTACGTCTCACATTCCCATGATCACCAGCTCTGCGCTCTACGGTCAGCGGCACGGTGTTACGTCTTACATTCCCACGATCACCAGCTCTGCGCTCTATGGTCAGCGGCACGGTGTTACGTCTCACATTCCCATGATCACCAGCTCTGCGCTCTATGGTCAGCGGCACGGTGTTACGGCTCACATTCCCATGATCACCAGCTCTGCGCTCTATGGTCAGCGGCACGGTGTTACGTCTCACATTCCCATGATCACCAGCTCTGCGCTCTATGGTCAGCGGCACGGTCTTACGTCTCACATTCCCACTTACGATCACCAGCTCTGCGCTCTATGGTCAGCGGCACGGTCTTACGTCTCACATTCCCATGATCACCAGCTCTGCGCTCTATGGTCAGCGGCACGGTGTTACGTCTCACATTCCCATGATCACCAGCTCTGCGCTCTACGGTCAGCGGCACGGTCTTACGGCTCACATTCCCATGATCACCAGCTCTGCGCTCTACGGTCAGCGGCACGGTCTTACGTCTTACATTCCCACGTACGATCACCAGCTCTGCGCTCTATGGTCAGCAGCACGGCGTTATGTCTCACATTCCCATGATCACCAGCTCTGCGCTCTATGGTCAGCGGCACGGTGTTACGTCTCACATTCCCACGATCACCAGCTCTGCGCTCTACGGTCAGCGGCACGGTCTTACGTCTTACATTCCCACGTACGATCACCAGCTCTGCGCTCTATGGTCAGCAGCACAGCGTTATGTCTCACATTCCCATGATCACCAGCTCTGCGCTCTATGGTCAGCGGCACGGTGTTACGTCTCACATTCCCACGAGCGATCACCAGCTCTGCGCTCTATGGTCAGCGGCACGGTGTTACGTCTCACATTCCCACATACGATCACCAGCTCTGCGCTCTACGGTCAGCGGCACGATGTTACGTCTCACATTCCCATGATCACCAGCTCTGCGCTCTACGGTCAGCGGCACGATGTTACGTCTCACATTCCCATGATCACCAGCTCTGCGCTCTATGGTCAGCGGCACGGTGTTACGTCTCACATTCCCATGATCACCAGCTCTGCGCTCTACGGTCAGCGGCACGGTCTTACGGCTCACATTCCCATGATCACCAGCTCTGCGCTCTACGGTCAGCGGCACGGTCTTACGTCTTACATTCCCACGTACGATCACCAGCTCTGCGCTCTATGGTCAGCAGCACGGCGTTATGTCTCACATTCCCATGATCACCAGCTCTGCGCTCTATGGTCAGCGGCACGGTGTTACGTCTCACATTCCCACGATCACCAGCTCTGCGCTCTACGGTCAGCGGCACGGTCTTACGTCTTACATTCCCACGTACGATCACCAGCTCTGCGCTCTATGGTCAGCAGCACAGCGTTATGTCTCACATTCCCATGATCACCAGCTCTGCGCTCTATGGTCAGCGGCACGGTGTTACGTCTCACATTCCCACGAGCGATCACCAGCTCTGCGCTCTATGGTCAGCGGCACGGTGTTACGTCTCACATTCCCACATACGATCACCAGCTCTGCGCTCTACGGTCAGCGGCACGATGTTACGTCTCACATTCCCATGATCACCAGCTCTGCGCTCTACGGTCAGCGGCACGATGTTACGTCTCACATTCCCATGATCACCAGCTCTGCGCTCTACGGTCAGCGGCACGGTGTTACGTCTCACATTCCCATGATTACCAGCTCTGCGCTCTACGGTCAGCGGCATGGTCTTACGTCTTACATTCCCACGTACGATCACCAGCTCTGCGCTCTATGGTCAGCGGCACGGTCTTACGTCTCACATTCCCACGAGCGATCACCAGCTCTGCGCTCTACGGTCAGCGGCACGGTGTTACGTCTCACATTCCCACATACGATCACCAGCTCTGCGCTCTACGGTCAGCGGCACGGTCTTACGTCTCACATTCCCATGATCACCAGCTCTGCGCTCTATGGTCAGCGGCACGGTCTTACGTCTCACATTCCCATGATCACCAGCTCTGCGCTCTACGGTCAGCGGCACGATGTTACGTCTCACATTCCCACATACGATCACCAGCTCTGCGCTCTACGGTCAGCGGCACGGTCTTACGTCTCACATTCCCATGATCACCAGCTCTGCGCTCTACGGTCAGCGGCACGGTGTTACGTCTCACATTCCCACATACGATCACCAGCTCTGCGCTCTACGGTCAGCGGCACGGTCTTACGTCTCACATTCCCATGATTACCAGCTCTGCGCTCTACGGTCAGCGGCACGATGTTACGTCTCACATTCCCCTGATCACCAGCTCTGTGCTCTACGGTCAGCGGCACGGTGTTACGTCTCACATTCCCCTGATCACCAGCTCTGCGCTCTACGGTCAGCGGCACGATGTTACGTCTCACATTCCCCTGATCACCAGCTCTGTGCTCTACGGTCAGCGGCACGGTGTTACGTCTCACATTCCCCTGATCACCAGCTCTGCGCTCTATGGTCAGCGGCACGGTGTTACGTCTCACATTCCCACATACGATCACCAGCTCTGTGCTCTATGGTCAGCGGCACGATGTTACGTCTCACATTACCATGATCACCAGCTCTGCGCTCTATGGTCAGCGGCACGGTGTTACGTCTCACATTCCCATGATTACCAGCTCTGCGCTCTACGGTCAGCGGCACGATGTTACGTCTCACATTCCCCTGATTACCAGCTCTGTGCTCTATGGTCAGCGGCACGGTGTTACGTCTCACATTCCCACGAGCGATCACCAGCTCTGCGCTCTATGGTCAGCGGCGCGGTGTTACGTCTCACATTCCCATGGTCACCAGCTCTGCGCTCTATGGTCAGCGGCACGGTCTTACGTCTCACATTCCCACGAGCGATCACCAGCTCTGCGCTCTACGGTGAGCGGCACGGTGTTACGTCTCACATTCCCACGTACGATCACCAGCTCTGCGCTCTATGGTCAGCGGCACGGTGTTACGTCTCACATTCCCATGATTACCAGCTCTGCGCTCTACGGTCAGCGGCGCGGTGTTACGTCTCACATTCCCATGGTCACCAGCTCTGCGCTCTATGGTCAGCGGCACGGTCTTACGTCTCACATTCCCACGAGCGATCACCAGCTCTGCGCTCTACGGTGAGCGGCACGGTGTTACGTCTCACATTCCCACGTACGATCACCAGCTCTGCGCTCTATGGTCAGCGGCACGGTCTTACGTCTCACATTCCCATGATTACCAGCTCTGCGCTCTACGGTCAGCGGCGCGGTGTTACGTCTCACATTCCCATGTAAGATCACCAGCTCTACGGTCAGCGGCACGGTCTTACGTCTCACATTCCCACGAGCGATCACCAGCTCTGCGCTCTACGGTCAGCGGCACGGTCTTACGTCTCACATTCCCACGAGCTCCATCTCACACCTGTCGCTATCGAGTTGCAACCTTCTAAGATCCCAAGCCCATTCTTTTATCCGAGAAACAAAAACTGCGTGAAAAAAGCTTCTGTATTTCAAAGACAAGAAATAATTTCAGTCCCAAGACGAACCGCAACCACAAATATCCTCCTCCTACGACTGCTGGAAGCCGTCGTCTTTGGAAGATCATCGGTTTGACTGCGTCGCTATAATCAAGGCTGGTGAAGATGGTGTTTAGCATCGGACGGTGTCAGCGACGGTTAACCCTCCGCAAGTCCGCGGATAAAACAAAGACCGTTTTAGAAAAACACATCCTATATGGAATTATGTGGCGCCAGCCGGAGCGGGCCGCGACCCATAAACATCAGTATACGGGCGCAGCGAGATAATTTGTAGCTACTGAGCGTGGATTAGCAGCGGAGACATACAGATCAGGCACGCGGCCGAGGAGACAATCTCTGTTCCTGATTCGGCAAACACAGAGGAAACCATTTTCTTTTCAAGTTTAAAGAAAGAAAATATCTTCCATGTTACCAGCAGAGAAAGCGAGTCATCTTGTAGATACGATCCCTTGTGATGGCTACAAAAATACATATTATAGCGAGCTTTTAAGGCTCTTTGGCCAATACAATAGGTCTAAAGAAGATCTCATCCTGGCTTTAAGTTTTTGTCCTGTTTCTCCAACATAAAGCCCCCAACAGGACATTTACTGCACATGATCAGGTACACAACATCGGATGTGGAACATGTGACTATCCCCGGGGGCTTATAGTCCTGCTGTGTGCTACAGACCAGACACTACACCAAACTGGATCAAGACCCGACTCAAAAATATGAGAGGAGCTAAGAAGGGTCATCAGGTGTCTGGGGGCTCCACAAAACATCTGGACTTGATAGCAGAGAACCTCCGGGGTTGAAGTATTCTACATGCTTACCAAACTAAAGAAAGCTGGCAACCCAGGGAGGCCAATCATCTCCGGTGTGGCACCCTCGCTGAAGGAATCTCAGGATAACTATAGGGAATGCAGTTGCATCTGGGCTCAGGACCCTTAAGGGGCTCACAAGGCACTCCATGTAGGAAGCCTAGTAGAATGAATAAAGCATTATAGTTACAGGTTTTGTATTGGGGCCCAGATGCTTCAAGTTACGCCTCTGGTAGAAGGTGTCCTTAAACCACTGGTGAGGAATACAACCAGCTACAAACTCTCAACTGTAGGTCCCCTCCCTGATGGCACCATCCTGGCCACCATGGATATGGACTCCTCATACTCCAACATCCCACATGAAGATGGTCTGACCGCCTGCCAGGCGCACCTTGAGGCCAATGGGGTCGCCTCTGAATCCATATTACATCACACAAGGTTCATCCTGGCACACAATTATTTCTCCTTTGACAAAGATATTCCTGCAACTCACCGAAACCGCTGGGCAGTAAAATGGCACCGCAATATGCCAACCTTTTTATGGCAGAACTGGAGAGCGACTTTCTGGCCTCCAACAAACCATTGGCCGACTTCTGCTACATCGATGACATCATGATCATCTGGACCCACACCGAACAAGAACTAATACAATTCCATGAGAGATTCAATGCATTTTACTCCACCATAAGGGTGACTACCCACTACCGTTTTTTTCCCGCTGCGATTTTTTTTTCAGATGTCTATGGGACTTTCTAATGTTAAAATCGCAATGCACAAAAAATGCAATTTACCGCAAAATTGCATTTTTTACGTGTTGCGATTTTAACATTAGAAAGTCCCATAGACATCTGAAAAAAAGCTGCCAAATCGTAGTGGGGAAAAAACGGTAGTGGGTAGTCACCCTAAACCCAACATTAAGCTACTAGTATACAGATATCAACTTTTTGAATATCCCTGTACCTAAAACCGATTGCACGGCCCATATACCTCAGATGGGACAGTTTTTTGTTGTGTTTTTTTTTGAACATTCAGTTTTTATTGAAAATATTATTCAAAGGTTTACAAAATGTGAAAACAGACAGATATTCCCTCATCACTGATGTGGTGGAAGACTGAGAAGGCTGGGCAACACACATATAGTGTAACCTGAATATAATATAGGTGGAAAGAAAAAACATGTAATAAACAACAAAAGAAAGAGCTTGTGGCCCCGGACATCAAACCACAACACAGC
Source organism: Eleutherodactylus coqui (assembly GCF_035609145.1). NCBI lineage: Eukaryota > Metazoa > Chordata > Amphibia > Anura > Eleutherodactylidae > Eleutherodactylus > Eleutherodactylus coqui. The sequence continues at coordinate 177,232,648 of NC_089845.1, forward strand.
ACTACATATTCAGAATAGTTCAAGCACGACATTGGCAAATAGCGGAAACTGCTTTGAATCCAGATTTCCCAATCTTTCATATATTTACGCCTGTTATTGGAGGCGCAGGCATACACATACTCGAAGCAGCTATTGCTAATTACATCCTTAATCATCTCAGGAAATTACTTCCCGATCCCAGACTAGCCCTGACCTTAGTCTTGTCAGCACTGCATCTAGCTCCTGCCCACTGTCTGTACTCAGACTGACAGAGGAAGAAGTCTCCAAATTGCTCTTCTCTGCTCGCCCCACCACCTGCACTAGCGACCCTCTCCCCTCACACCTCCTCCGTTCCTTCTCCCCAGTGGTCATCTCCCCTACTGCTAAAGAAGCCGACTCTGGACACGACTGATGCTGCCAACTACCGACCCATCTCAAACCTCCCCTTCATCTCCAAACTACTAGAACGCCTGGTTTACTCCCGCCTTGTAAGCTACCTATCAGAGCACTCTCTCCTAGACCCCCTACAGTCTGGGTTCCGATCTCAACACTCGACAGAAACTGCCCTTACAAGGGTATCAAATGACCTACTGACAGCCAAATCGAGGGGCGATTACTCCCTACTGATCTTCCTCGACCTTTCCGCAGCATTTGACACTGTTGACCACAAACTCCTCCTCAGTATGCTACGCTCCATTGGCCTAAAGGACACTGCCCTCTCCTGGTTCTCCTCCTAGCTCTCTTACTGCTCTTTCAGTGTCTCCTTTGTTGGCTCTAGCTCTCCTCCTCTTCCCCTTGCTGTTGGGGTCCCCCAGGGCTCGGTCCTTGGCCCCCTTCTTTTCTCCATCTACACAGCCACATTGGACAAACCATCAGGAGATTCGGCCTCCAATACCACCTCTACGCTGACGACACCCAGCTATACACCTCTTCCCGTGACATCTCTGCACCTTTACTCCAAAACATCACTAACTGTCTGTCCGCTGTCTCTAACACCATGTCCTCTCTCCACCTAAAACTAACCCTCTCTGAAACTGACCTGCTGGTATTTCCACCCTCCACTAACCGACCTCCTCCTGACATCTCCATCTCAGTGTGTGGCGCCACCATAACTCCTAGACAACATGCCCGCTGCCTTGGGGTCATATTCGACTCTGATCTGTCCTTTACTCCCTATATCCAATCTCTGGCCCGAACATGTCAGCTGCACCTCAGGAACATCACAAGAATCCGCTCTTTTCTCACTGTGGACACCTTAAAAACGCTTACTGTTGCCCTCATCCACTCCCGGCTCGATTATTGCAACTCGTTGCTGATCGCCCTCCCCTGCACCAGACTCCACCCTCTCCAATCCATCCTGAATGCGGCAGCCAGGCTCATCTTCCTGTCCAGCCGCTACTCGGACACCTCTGCCCTGTGCCAGTCACTGCACTGGCTGCCCGTTAAATACAGAATTCAATTTAAACTCGCCACCTTCATCCACAAAGCCCTCCACAGCGCAGTCCCCCCTATATTGTATCCCTCATCTCAATCCATTACCCAGCCCCGACTCTCCACTCTGCTAACGAAACCAGACTGAGTACCCCTTTAATTCGAACTTCTCATTCCCGCCTCCCAGACTTCTCCAGAGCAGCACCGGTCCTCTGGAACGCACTACCAAAGGCTATCCGAGCAATCCAGGACTCGCAGAACTTCAGGCGTGCTCTAAAAACGCACCTCTTCAGGGAGGCATACCGAATTCCCTAAACAAACCCCTCTGTACTCCGCCTGATAACATGCTCTCTGGCCTATTGACTGCAATCCCTGCTAGCCATACCGATTCTGCCGTCACACGACTGAACGTCTGACCATTGTCTATGTGTATATCACCCCTCACTCTCCACCCCGCCATACCGTGCACATCTCCAGCCCCTTTACCTTCTGTATCACCCCATTGCTTGTAGTATGTAAGCTGGTTGGAGCAGGACCCTCACCCCTATTGTTTCCATCAGCTGATTACTATGTAACCGCGGTTCTGTAATGTTTGTACTATGGTCTTTCTGTATCCCCCTGTCTATGTAAGCGCTGCGGAATATGTTGGCGATATACAAATAAAGATTATTATTATCTCAGTAATGGATGGGGTAGATTCATCGTTCCAAAATCTGGCGATACATATCCTGGCATCAAAATGTGTAGCATTTGTGGTGCCTATGTTAGAAGGCAATTGGTCAGCCTAGATTTCGAAGAGCCAATGTGGGACCAGGAGGTATTTGTAAATCACATAGTCCATAGTGGATATTAGTTGGAAAATTTGGGTCCACAAACCTGTAATGAAAGAGCAAGACCACCATAAGTGAACTGGAGCTCCTGCTGTTGAGCCACATCTCCAACAACAATTAGGGCTCCGGCACACTTGTGTTTTAATTGCGCTTTTTTTCACTCAATTGTCAATGGGACTTTCTAATGTTAAAAACGCATCGCAAGTTTGTGATTTGCAATTTTTGTGCGATGCGTTTTTAACATAAGAAAGTCCCATTGACAATCGCGTGAAATAAACGCACAAGAAAAACGTAAGTGTGAGGAGCCTTAGAGTAGCAGGGTGACATTTTATTGAGGCTCTGGGGAATGAGTTACCAACGGTATAATAATTTACATAGGTTTTCCAAACTGTCGAAATTGAGAAATAGCTATTAATCCACTGGTCTTCTGTTACTCATATTTGTAGGTCTTACTCCCATTTCCCCTTTATAAAAAAAATATGGAACGCTTCACAAATTTGCATGTCATCCTTGCACAGGGGCCATGCTAACCTTCTCTGTATCGTTTTAATTGTAGTACATAGGCTGCCTAAGTGAGCACGGGACAGTTTCTACTCCAAACACATTAAAAAGTCCATTGTCTACAACGGGGCGATCAGATAAAACCAGATCTGCTCCAACCCAACAGACAGAGAGGAACATCTAAACCATCTTAAAAGGACATCCATAAACCAGGGCGACCATTCCACATCAACTGATGACCAAATCACCAAAGCCACCAGGAAACCCAGGAAACAACTACCCCGATACAGAGAAGGAAGTAAATGGTCGTGTCCCTCTAGTAGTGACCTACAATCCACAGCTAACGGCTGTGTCCCTCTAGGAGTGACCTACAATCCACAGCTAATGGTCGTGTCCCTCTAGTAGTGACCTACAATCCACAGCTAACGGTCGTGTTCTTCTAGTAGTGACCTACAATCCACAGCTAACGGTCGTGTCCCTCTAGTAGTGACCTACAATCCACAGCTAACGGTCGTGTCCCTCTAGGAGTGACCTACAATCCACAGCTAACGGTCGTGTCCTTCTAGTAGTGACCTACAATCCACAGCTAACGGTCGTGTCCCTCTAGGAGTGACCTCCAATCCACAGCTAACGGTCGTGTCCCTCTAGTAGTGACCTACAATCCACAGCTAACGGTCGTGTCCCTCTAGTAGTGACCTACAATCCACAGCTAACGGTCGTGTCCTTCTAGTAGTGACCTACAATCCACAGCTAACGGTCTTGTACCTCTAGTAGTGACCTACAATCCACAGCTAACGGTCGTGTCCTTCTAGTAGTGACCTACAATCCACAGCTAACGGTCGTGTCCCTCTAGTAGTGACCTACAATCCATAGCTAATGGTCGTGTCCCTCTAGTAGTGACCTACAATCTATAGCTAACGGATGTGTCCCTCTAGTAGTGACCTACAATCCACAGCTAATGGTCGTGTCCCTCTAGTAGTGACCTACAATCCACAGCTAACGGTCGTGTCCTTCTAGTAGTGACCTACAATCCACAGCTAACGGTCGTGTCCCTCTAGTAGTTACCTACAATCCACAGCTAACGGTCGTGTCCCTCTAGTAGTGACCTACAATCCACAGCTAACGGCCTTGTACCTCTAGTAGTGACCTACAATCCACAACTAACGGTCGTGTCCCTCTAGTAGTGACCTACAATGCACAGCTAACGGTCGTGTCCTTCTAGTAGTGACCTACAATCTACAGCTAACGGTCGTGTCCCTCTAGTAGTGACCTACAATCCACAGCTAATGGTCGTGTCCCTCTAGTAGTGACCTACAATCCACAGCTAACGGTCGTGTCCCTCTAGTAGTGACCTACAATCCACAACTAACGGTCGTGTCCCTCTAGTAGTGACCTACAATCCACAGCTAACGGCCTTGTACCTCTAGTAGTGACCTACAATCCACAACTAACGGTCGTGTCCCTCTAGTAGTGACCTACAATCCACAACTAACGGTCGTGTCCCTCTAGTAGTGACCTACAATGCACAGCTAACGGTCGTGTCCTTCTAGTAGTGACCTACAATCTACAGCTAACGGTCGTGTCCCTCTAGTAGTGACCTACAATCCACAGCTAACGGTCGTGTCCCTCTAGTAGTGACCTACAATCCACAGCTAACGGTCGTGTCCCTCTAGTAGTTACCTACAATCCACAGCTAACGGTCGTGTCCCTCTAGTAGTTACCTACAATCCACAACTAACGGTCGTGTCCCTCTAGTAGTGACCTACAATCCACAGCTAACGGTCGTGTCCCTCTAGTAGTTACCTACAATCCACAGCTAACGGTCGTGTCCCTCTAGTAGTGACCTACAATCCACAACTAACGGTCGTGTCCCGCTAGTAGTGACCTACAATCCACAACTAACGGTCGTGTCCCTCTAGTAGTGACCTGCAATCCACAGCTAACGGTCGTGTCCTTCTAGTAGTGACCTGCATTCCACAGCCAACGGTCGTGTCCCTCTAGTAGTGACCTACAATCCACAACTAACGGTCGTGTCCTTCTAGTAGTGACCTACAATCCACAGCTAACGGCCGTGTCCCTCTAGTAGTGACCTACAATCCACAGCTAACGGTCGTGTCCCTCTAGTAGTGACCTACAATCCACAGCTAACGGTCGTGTCCCTCTAGTAGTGACCTACAATCCACAACTAACGGTCGTGTCCCTCTAGTAGTGACCTACAATCCACAGCTAACGGTCGTGTCCCTCTAGTAGTGACCTACAATCCACAGCTAACGGTCGTGTCCCTCTAGTAGTGACCTACAATCCACAGCTAACGGCCGTGTCCCTCTAGTAGTGACCTACAATCCACAGCTAACGGCCGTGTCCCTCTAGTAGTGACCTACAATCCACAGCTAACGGTCGTGTCCCTCTAGTAGTGACCTACAATCCACAGCTAACGGTCGTGTCCCTCTAGTAGTGACCTACAATCCACAGCTAACGGTCGTGTCCCTCTAGTAGTGACCTACAATCCACAGCTAACGGTCGTGTCCCTCTAGTAGTGACCTACAATCCACAGCTAACGGTCGTGTCCCTCTAGTAGTGACCTACAATCCACAGCTAACGGTCGTGTCCCTCTAGTAGTGACCTACAATCCACAGCTAACGGTCGTGTCCCTCTAGTAGTGACCTACAATCCACAGCTAACGGTCGTGTCCCTCTAGTAGTGACCTACAATCCACAGCTAACGGTCGTGTCCCTCTAGTAGTGACCTACAATCCACAGCTAACGGTCGTGTCCCTCTAGTAGTGACCTACAATCCACAGCTAACGGTCGTGTCCCTCTAGTAGTGACCTACAATCCACAGCTAACGGTCGTGTCCCTCTAGTAGTGACCTACAATCCACAGCTAACGGCCGTGTCCCTCTAGTAGTGACCTACAATCCACAGCTAACGGTCGTGTCCCTCTAGTAGTGACCTACAATCCACAGCTAACGGTCGTGTCCCTCTAGTAGTGACCTACAATCCACAGCTAACGGTCGTGTCCCTCTAGTAGTGACCTACAATCCACAGCTAACGGTCGTGTCCCTCTAGTAGTGACCTACAATCCACAGCTAACGGTCGTGTCCCTCTAGTAGTGACCTACAATCCACAGCTAACGGTCGTGTCCCTCTAGTAGTGACCTACAATCCACAGCTAACGGTCGTGTCCCTCTAGTAGTGACCTACAATCCACAGCTAACGGTCGTGTCCCTCTAGTAGTGACCTACAATCCACAGCTAACGGTCGTGTCCCTCTAGTAGTGACCTACAATCCACAGCTAACGGTCGTGTCCCTCTAGTAGTGACCTACAATCCACAGCTAACGGTCGTGTCCCTCTAGTAGTGACCTACAATCCACAGCTAACGGTCGTGTCCCTCTAGTAGTGACCTACAATCCACAGCTAACGGTCGTGTCCCTCTAGTAGTGACCTACAATCCACAGCTAACGGTCGTGTCCCTCTAGTAGTGACCTACAATCCACAGCTAACGGTCGTGTCCCTCTAGTAGTGACCTACAATCCACAGCTAACGGTCGTGTCCCTCTAGTAGTGACCTACAATCCACAGCTAACGGTCGTGTCCCTCTAGTAGTGACCTACAATCCACAGCTAACGGTCGTGTCCCTCTAGTAGTGACCTACAATCCACAGCTAACGGTCGTGTCCCTCTAGTAGTGACCTACAATCCACAGCTAACGGTCGTGTCCCTCTAGTAGTGACCTACAATCCACAGCTAACGGTCGTGTCCCTCTAGTAGTGACCTACAATCCACAGCTAACGGTCGTGTCCCTCTAGTAGTGACCTACAATCCACAGCTAACGGTCGTGTCCCTCTAGTAGTGACCTACAATCCACAGCTAACGGTCGTGTCCCTCTAGTAGTGACCTACAATCCACAGCTAACGGTCGTGTCCCTCTAGTAGTGACCTACAATCCACAGCTAACGGTCGTGTCCCTCTAGTAGTGACCTACAATCCACAGCTAACGGTCGTGTCCCTCTAGTAGTGACCTACAATCCACAGCTAACGGTCGTGTCCCTCTAGTAGTGACCTACAATCCACAGCTAACGGTCGTGTCCCTCTAGTAGTGACCTACAATCCACAGCTAACGGCCTTGTACCTCTAGTAGTGACCTACAATCCACAGCTAACGGTCGTGTCCCTCTAGTAGTGACCTACAATCCACAGCTAACGGTCGTGTCCCTCTAGTAGTGACCTACAATCCACAGCTAACGGTCGTGTCCCTCTAGTAGTGACCTACAATCCACAGCTAACGGTCGTGTCCCTCTAGTAGTGACCTACAATCCACAGCTAACGGCCTTGTACCTCTAGTAGTGACCTACAATCCACAGCTAACGGTCGTGTCCCTCTAGTAGTGACCTACAATCCACAGCTAACGGTCGTGTCCCTCTAGTAGTGACCTACAATCCACAACTAACGGTCGTGTCCCTCTAGTAGTGACCTACAATCCACAGCTAATGGTCGTGTCCCTCTAGTAGTGACCTACAATCCACAGCTAACGGTCGTGTCCCTCTAGTAGTGACCTACAATCCACAGCTAACGGTCGTGTCCCTCTAGTAGTGACCTACAATCCACAGCTAACGGCTTTATATTGGGGAAACAGGACAACAACTGAAAGCCAAGATGAGATCTCATCGGCACTCAATTACAGAAAGACAGAATTACCTGTGGCCGAGCATTGTGCTAGTCACAGACACAACATAGAAGATATGAAAGCTACCATATAAAACGGCAACTTCAAATCTCAACATCACAGAAGTATTTGGGAACAAGTTTATAACCATCTTTGACTCTCAAGAACGGAAATAACGTCAAGAGGGTTCTTGCATCAGTGGAGAATATAAGAAATCTATAGCAGACATAACACACTGGCCTGGTAACCCCCTAACACCAATCTAGAGACCATGAAACCTTCACATCCTTTATCAGTGGACTAAGTATTTACTCCTCTGCTCATCCTGTTCTGGTGTTTTAATCCCACCATGTCTGTGCCTTCTCATATGTATGTGTGTATACATGTCTTCGGATCTAAGCCTCTAAGCCTGATGTAGAACTGTAAGGCCCCGTGTCCACGGCCGTGATGGAATATCGCTATCGATATTTCAGCGCGGGGGAGCAGGGAGGAGAGCTGTCAGATCTCTGCACTGAGGCTCACCGCGGAGAATCGTGGTAAATCGCGGCATGCCACGATTTGAATCCTATGATCGGAGAATCGCTAGGATTCTCCGCTTGTGGACGTCAGGGCTGCGCTGAAAGCGTTCACTGCGTTACCTGCGGGCAGATTATCGCAGCGGACAACGCAATGAACTATCGCCCGTGGACAGGAGCCCTAAGAAGGTCTAGAAGCTCGCTGTAACATCACGTCTTTTTGTGGCCAATAAAAGGTCCCATATCTACAAGATGACTCGGTTTCTTGTACTGAGAACAAAGAACAACCCAATAATCACACTTTTCGGGGGTGACTTGCATTCGGTCAGCCGTGAGCAGTTACTTACCTTAGATGAGATCTACAATTATCTACAGCAAATGCCATTTATCCCCATGCACAATGCGGGGTCCCTGCAGACTGATGTGAGGAACAGCTTGTGGAGTCCGTAAACTGGCCCATTTCACGGTCGTCTTTATGCTTCCAGCGTGCTTAGAATACTTTGGGTAATATTTTGTTTTCCAGGATTAGGAAACTATGGCTGCATTTCACCACAAACAGCAGCACACCCGTCCGCGGGCCGTACCTGCTACTGCCATCAGCCCCAATGAAAGGGTTTTCCCAGACTCAAATAATACGCCCAAACATTAGGATAGGTCACCAATATCCAATTGGTGGAGCCCCGCCACTCAGGACCCCCACCCCCCAATCAGGAGCCACCTCCTGCCAAATAGGAGGCACCCCCGCCCGATCACAAGCCAACCCCAGCCCCCTACCCCTGTGCCAATAAGGAGCACCCCTGCTAGTCGGGAGCCTATACCTTCCCGATCAGGAGCCCCCACCTCGTGCCAATCAGGAGCTCCCCAAACCTCCGCCAATCAGGTGGAGTGTAATTAGTGACACCAGGAAACCACAACACTTTCACAAAGAGCGTCTCCTATCTCTATGCAACATTAGATCGTCGTCACCGATAGTACCGAGCCTACACTTAGCGGTGTGTAGTCGGATAGTGGCATCGTGGCAGGCGGCCAGAATACCCAGCAGACACCGCACTGACAAAACTCTAGATTGGTATTACCACCGCTAACGACCAGTACATTTCACTCGAATGAGATGGTGTTGCACAACAGTCACTTGTCATCTCACGTCTCATGACAAGGCCTGCCCATCGCTATCAGTCACTGCACAGTTGTCCAAAACTACGTAACGTCTGCAAAGGATGATTCAACAATGGCGGCTCTCCGCGCAGTCTGTATTTAATGATTCGTAGAAAAAAGGATCAAATAGCTCAGCACTTCCCAATAGAAATCTATAGCTGCTCATTAAACCACGGCTGCAACATACAATAGAAGCAGAAAACAAAAAATGGCAACCATACGCTAATTACATTTACTATCAGAGGTCTACAAACCTATAACCAATACTCCAACCACATTACATCAGGCAAGGGTCTTGGTAGATAATTTGATCAAATCATATTGGCCCATCTACCAACATCCAGGTGGCCAAGCGTTCAGATGGGTCCTAGTGCTAATGCCAGGTGGTCCTGCCTTCCCTGGTTTTATTTGTAGGCTTAGTCCCAAGAGAGGACCATTCTTAGAGATAGGTACCCATCTTTCCAGGTTTAGATTAAACCTGGGAAAGATGGGTGCACAACAAGGGAAAAGATAAATTCATTTTAATGCAAAGCCTCAAAGAGGAATAGAGTGACATACTTAAGTCTCTAGCTAGCAGGCCTGCTTACTGGTCTGCCTCTAATTGTTGGGGTGCACACTTTGCTTTTACTCAGCATATTCAGTGCCCTCTTCATAGGGATGGTAGTGCAGAGATTTCAACAGCATGTCACCGGTCTCCAATCTGATCAGCTGAAAAATGATGGGTCAGCTGCTGTAATGTCTCCGTCAGCGTCCCTCTGGCTGTGGCCTTTGTGATTTCGCAGCATGACCCCTGTAAAGGTACACTCTCAGCAATCCCTCCCAGACGAACACTGCTGTGGACACAGTAAGTAGCCCACCGAGTCTGCCCCCTACTCTCAGACAGCTTCACAAAGTCCATGGTGGTTCTCTCCACCATCTCCTCCCACTAGTGGGTCTCTTAGTCACTTCCCCTGACCTCAGGAAATTCACACCCATTCTGGGGTGCAAAACTTCATTTTAGCACAAAAACATTTATTTGTGCAAAAAGTTATCAGTACACGTGTAAGAAAATTTTTGCAAATTAGTTTACATTTGGGGGGATCCTCTTTACAGTAGCTTAAAGGGCAACTCCACCCAACATACACAGTTGTGTTGACGGTTATTGATGTGTTGGTTTACCCGCCTGTTACTTCTAGGGCTGTTATTACTTCTCATCATATACTGGTGAGAGCGGATCTCACACCAGTCTGTCTGTCTGCAGGGACAATTCTCTCATCAATATGCATGAGTGGTTGCTATAATCCCGCCCCTGAACATATTATCTGCCTTCCAGTCCCATTAAAAGTTCATCATTTATTATTATTAAAAGCTTGTCCCGATTAGAAAAACCCATTTCCATGCACCGTGTTGAGAACCCCCGAGGGGTACTGTCCTCCGCGAATCAACTATTACATACAGCGGTGAGCAGCGCTCGGCCAGAATCCGAGGCACGGAAAAACGTCATAATCTATTTCTCACAAGCAGTATTGTAGTAGTTATATTCTTGTACATAGGGGGCAGTATTGTAGTAGTTATATTCTTGTACATAGGAGGCAGTATTATAGTAGTTATATTCTTGTACATAGGAGCAGTATTATAGTAGTTATATTCTTGTACATAGGGGGCAGTATTATAGTAGTTATATCCTTGTACATAGGGGGCAGTATTATAGTAGTTATATTCTTGTATATAGGAGGCAGAATTATAGTAGTTATATTCTTGTACATAGGGGGGCAGTATTATAGTAGTTATATTCTTGTACATAGAGGGCAGTATTATAGTAGTTATATCCTTGTACATAGGGGGCAGTATTATAGTAGTTATATTCTTGTACATAGGGAGCAGTATTATAGTAGTTATATTCTTGTACATAGGGGGCAGTATTATAGAAGTTATATTCTTGTACATAGGGGGCAGTATTATAGTAGTTATATTCTTGTACATAGGAGCAGTATTATAGTAGTTATATTCTTGTACATAGGGGCAGTATTATAGTAGTTATATTCTTGTACATAGGAGCAGTATTATAGTAGTTATATTCTTGTACATAGGGGGCAGTATTATAGTGGTTATATTCCTGTACATAGGGGGCAGTATTATAGTAGTTATATTCCTGTACATAGGAGGCAGTATTATAGTAGTTATATTCTTGTACATAGGGGGCAGTATTATAGTAGTTATATTCCTGTACATAGGGGGCAGTATTATAGTAGTTATATTCCTGTACATAGGAGGCAGTATTATAGTAGTTATATTCTTGTACATAGGGGGCAGTATTATAGTAGTTATATTCTTGTACATAGGGGGCAGTATTATAGTAGTTATATTCTTGTACATAGGGGGCAGTATTATAGTAGTTATATTCTTGTACATAGGAGCAGTATTATAGTTGTTATATTCTTGTACATAGGGGGCAGTATTATAGAAGTTATATTCTTGTACATAGGGGGCAGTATTATAGTAGTTATATTCTTGTACATAGGAGGCAGTATTATAGTAGTTATATTCTTGTACATAGGAGCAGTATTATAGTAGTTATATTCTTGTACATAGGAGCAGTATTATAGTAGTTATATTCTTGTACATAGGAGCAGTATTATAGTAGTTATATTCTTGTACATAGGAGCAGTATTATAGTAGTTATATTCTTGTACATAGGAGCAGTATTATAGTAGTTATATTCTTGTACATAGGAGCAGTATTATAGTAGTTATATTCTTGTACATAGGAGCAGTATTATAGTAGTTATATTCTTGTACATAGGGGGCAGTAATATAGTAATTATATTCTTGTACATAGGGGGCAGTATTATAGTAGTTATATTCTTGTACATAGGCGCAGTAATATAGTAATTATATTCTTGTACATAGGGGGCAGTATTATAGTAGTTATATTCTTGTACATAGGGGGCAGTATTATAGTAGTTATATTCTTGTACATAGGGGCAGCATTATAGTAGTTATATTCTTGTACATAGGGGGCAGTATTATAGTAGTTATATTCTTGTACATAGGGGCAGTATTATAGTAGTTATATTCTTGTACATAGGAAGCGGTATTATAGTAGTTATATTCTTGTACAGCGGGCAGTATTATAGTAGTTATATTCTTGTACATAGGGCGCAGTATTATAGTAGTTATATTCTTGTACATAGGGGGCAGTATTATAGTAGTTATATTCTTGTACATAGGGGGCAGTATTATAGTAGTTATATTCTTGTACAGCGGGCAGTATTATAGTAGTTATATTCTTGTACATAGGAGGCAGTATTATAGTAGTTATATTCTTGTACATAGGAGCAGTATTATAGTAGTTATATTCTTGTACATAGGGGCAGCATTATAGTAGTTATATTCTTGTACATAGGGGGCAGTATTATAGTAGTTATATTCTTGTACATAGGGGCAGTATTATAGTAGTTATATTGTTGTACATAGGAAGCGGTATTATAGTAGTTATATTCTTGTACATAGGAGCAGTATTATAGTAGGTTTATTGTTGTACATAGGGGGCAGTAATATAGTAGTTATATTCTTGTACATATGGGGCAGTATTATAGTAGTTATATTCTTGTACATAGGGGGCAGTATTATAGTAGTTATATTCTTGTACATAGGGGGCAGTATTATAGTAGTTATATTCTTGTACATAGGGGGCAGTATTATAGTAGTTAAATTCTTGTACATAGGGAGCAGTATTATAGTAGTTATATTCTTGTACATAGGGAGCAGTATTATAGTAGTTATATTCTTGTACATAGGGGCAGTATTATAGTAGTTATATTCTTGTACATAGGGGGCAGTATTATAGTTGTTAAATTCTTGTACATAGGGAGCAGTATTATAGTAGTTATATTCTTGTACATAGGGAGCAGTATTGTAGTAGTTATATTCTTGTACATAGGAGGCAGTATTATAGTAGTTGCATTCTAGTACATAGGGGCAGTATTATAGTAGTTATATTCTTGTACATAGGGGCAGTAATATAGTAATTATATTCTTGTACATAGGGAGCAGTATTATAGTAGTTATATTCTTGTACATAGGGAGCAGTATTATAGTAGTTATATTCTTGTACATAGGGGGCAGTATAATAGTAGTTATATTTTTGTACATAGGAGGCAGTATTATAGTAGTTATATTCTTGTACATAGGGGCAGTATTATAGTAGTTATATTCTTGTACATAGGGGCAGTATGATAGTAGTTATATTCTTGTACATAGGAGCAGTATTATAGTAGTTATATTCGTGTACATAGGGGGCAGCATTATAGTAGTTATATTCTTGTACATAGGGGGCAGTAATATAGTAATTATATTCTTGTACATAGGGGGCAGTATTATAGTTGTTATATTCTTGTACATAGGGGGCAGTAATATAGTAATTATATTCTTGTACATAGGGGGCAGTATTATAGTAGTTATATTCTTGTACATAGGGGGCAGTATTATAGTAGTTATATTCTTGTACATAGGGGCAGTATTATAGTAGTTATATTCTTGTACATAGGAAGCGGTATTATAGTAGTTATATTCTTGTACATAGGGGGCAGTATTATAGTAGGTTTATTGTTGTACATAGGGGCAGTATTATAGTAGTTATATTCTTGTACATAGGAGACAGTATTATAGTAGTTATATTCTTGTACATAGGAGCAGTATTATAGTAGTTATATTCTTGTACATAGGGGGCAGTAATATAGTAATTATATTCTTGTACATAGGGGGCAGTATTATAGTAGTTATATTCTTGTACATAGGGGGCAGTATTATAGTAGTTATATTCTTGTATATAAGGGGCAGTATAATAGTAGTTATATTCTTGTATATAAGGGGCAGTATAATAGTAGTTTACATTCTTGTACATAGGGTGCAGTATAATAGTAGTTATATTCTTGTACATAGGGTGCAGTATTATAGTAGTTATATTGTTGTACAAAGGGGGCAGTATTCTAGTAGTTATATTCTTGTACATAGGAGGCAGTATTATAGTAGTTATATTCTTGTACATAGGAGGCAGTATTATAGTAGTTATATTCTTGTACATAGGGGGCAGTATTATAGTAGTTATATTCTTGTACATAGAGGGCAGTATTATAGTAGTTATATTCTTGTATATAGGAGGCAGTATTATAGTAGTTATATTCTTGTACATAGGGGGCAGTATTATAGTAGTTATGTTCTTGTACATAGGGGGCGGTATTATAGTGGATATATTCTTGTACATAGGGGGCAGTATTATAGTAGGTATATTCTGTACATAGGGGGCAGTATTATAGTAGTTATATTCTTGTATATAGGAGGCAGTATTATAGTAGTTATATTCTTGTATATAGGAGGCAGTATTATGGTAGTTATATTCTTGTACATAGAGGACAGTATTATAGTAGTTATATTATTGTACATAGGGGGCAGTATTATAGTAGTTGTATTCTTGTTCCTGATATATTCTTGTACATAGGGGGCAGTATTATAGTAGGTATATTCTGTACATAGGGGGCAGTATTATAGTAGTTATATTCTTGTACATAGGGGGCAGTATTATAGTAGTTATATTCTTGTACATAGGAGCAGTATTATAGTAGTTATATTCTTGTACATAGGGGACAGTATTATAGTAGTTATATTCTTGTACATAGGGGGCAGTATTATAGTAATTATATTCTTGTACATAGGGGGCAGTATTATAGTAATTATATTCTTGTACATAGGGGACAGTATTATAGTAGATATATTCTTGTACATAGGGGGCAGTATTATAGTAGTTATGTTCTTGTACATAGGGGGCAGTATTATAGTGGATATATTCTTGTACATAGGGGGCAGTATTATAGTAGTTATGTTCTTGTACATAGGGGGCAGTATTATAGTAGATATATTCTTGTATATAGGAGGCAGTATTATAGTAGTTATATTCTTGTACATAGAGGGCAGTATTATAGTAATTATATTCTTGTACATAGAGGGCAGTATTATAGTAATTATATTCTTGTACATAGGGGACAGTATTATAGTAATTATATTCTTGTACATAGGGGAAAGTATTATAGTAGTTATATTCTTGTACATAGGAGCAGTATTATAGTAGTTATATTCTTGTACATAGGGGGCAGTATTATAGTAGTTATATTCTTGTATATAGGAGGCAGTATTATAGTAGTTATATTCTTGTACATAGAGGGCAGTATTATAGTAATTATATTCTTGTACATAGAGGGCAGTATTATAGTAATTATATTCTTGTACATAGGGGACAGTATTATAGTAATTATATTCTTGTACATAGGGGGCAGTATTATAGTAATTATATTCTTGTACATAGGGGAAAGTATTATAGTAATTATATTCTTGTACATAGGGGAAAGTATTATAGTAGTTATATTCTTGTACATAGGAGCAGTATTATAGTAGTTATATTCTTGTACATAGGGGGCAGTATTATAGTAGTTATATTCTTGTACATAGGGGGCAGTATTATAGTAGTTATATTCTTGTACAGCGGGCAGTATTATAGCAGTTATATTCTTGTACATAGGAGGCAGTATTATAGTAGTTATATTCTTGTACATAGGAGCAGTATTATAGTAGTTATATTCTTGTACATAGAGGGCAGTATTATAGTAGTTATATTCTTGTACATAGGGGGCAGTATTATAGTAGTTATATTCTTGTACATAGGGGCAGTATTATAGTAGTTATATTCTTGTACATAGGGAGCAGTATTATAGTAGTTATATTCTTGTACATAGGGGGCAGTATTATAGCAGTCATAGTCTTGTACATGGGGGGCAGTATTATAGCAGTCAGTCTTGTACATAGGGGGCAGTATTATAGTAGTTATATTCTTGTACATAGGGGCAGTATTATAGTAGTTATATTCTTGTACATAGGGAGCAGTATTATAGTAGTTATATTCTTGTACATAGGGGGCAGTATTATAGTAGTTGTATTCTTGTACCTGATATATTCTGTACATAGGGGGCAGTATTATAGTAGTTATATTCTTGTACATAGGGGGCAGTATTATAGTAGTTATATTCTTGTACATAGGGGGCAGTATTATAGTAGTTATATTCTTGTACATAGGAGCAGTATTATAGTAGTTATATTCTTGTACATAGGGGGCAGTATTATAGTAGTTATATTCTTGTACATAGGAGCAGTATTATAGTAGTTATATTCTTGTGCATAGGGGGCAGTATTATAGTAGTTATATTCTTGTACATAGGGGGCAGTATTATAGTAGTTATATTCTTGTACATAGGGGGCAGTATTATAGTAGTTATATTCTTGTACATAGGGGGCAGTATTATAGTAGTTATATTCTTGTACATAGGGGGCAGTATTATAGTAGTTATATTCTTGTACATAGGGGGCAGTATTATAGCAGTGATATTCTTGTACAAAGGGGGCAGTATTATAGTAGTTATATTCTTGTACATAGGCGGCAGTATTATAGTAGTTATATTCTTGTACATAGGGGGCAGTATTATAGTAGTTATATTCTTGTACATAGGGGGCAGTATTATAGTAGTTATATTCTTGTACATAGGGGGCAGTATTATAGTAGTTATATTCTTGTACATAGGTAGCAGCATTATAGTAGTTATATTCTTGTACATAAGAGGCAGTATTACAGTAGTTATATTCCTTACATAGGGGGCAGTATTATAGTAGTTGTATTCTTGTTCCTGATATATTCTTGTACATAGGGGGCAGTATTATAGTAGGTATATTCTGTACATAGGGGGCAGTATTATAGTAGTTATATTCTTGTATATAGGAGGCAGTATTATAGTAGTTATATTCTTGTACATAGGGGACAGTATTATAGTAGATATATTCTTGTACATAGGGGGCAGTATTATAGTGGATATATTCTTGTACATAGGGGGCAGTATTATAGTAGTTATATTCTTGTACATAGGGGGCAGTAATATAGTAATTATATTCTTGTACATAGGGGGCAGTATTATAGTAGTTATATTCTTGTACATAGGAGGCAGTATTATAGTAGTTATACTCTTGTACATAGGAGCAGTATTATAGTAGTTATATTCTTGTACATAGGAGCAGTATTATAGTAGTTATATTCTTGTACATAGGAGCAGTATTATAGTAGTTATATTCTTGTACATAGGAGCAGTATTATAGTAGTTATATTCTTGTACATAGGAGCAGTATTATAGTAGTTATATTCTTGTACATAGGAGCAGTATTATAGTAGTTATATTCTTGTACATAGGAGCAGTATTATAGTAGTTATATTCTTGTACATAGGGGGCAGTAATATAGTAATTATATTCGTGTACATAGGGGGCAGTATTATAGTAGTTATATTCTTGTACATAGGGGCAGTAATATAGTAATTATATTCTTGTACATAGGGGGCAGTATTATAGTAGTTATATTCTTGTACATAGGGGGCAGCATTATAGTAGTTATATTCTTGTACATAGGGGCAGTATTATAGTAGTTATATTCTTGTACATAGGGGGCAGTATTATAGTAGTTATATTCTTGTACATAGGGGGCAGTATTATAGTAGTTATAGTCTTGTACATAGGGGACAGTATTATAGTAGTTATATTTTTGTACATAGGGGGCAGTATTATAGTAATTATATTCTTGTACATAGGGGGCAGTATTATAGTAGGTATATTCTGTACATAGGGGGCAGTATTATAGTAGTTATATTCTTGTACATAGGGGGCAGTATTATAGTAGTTATATTCTTGTACATAGGAGCAGTATTATAGTAGTTATATTCTTGTACATAGAGGGCAGTATTATAGTAGTTATATTCTTGTACATAGGGGGCAGTATTATAGTAGTTATATTCTTGTACATAGGGGCAGTATTATAGTAGTTATATTCTTGTACATAGGGAGCAGTATTATAGTAGTTATATTCTTGTACATAGGGGGCAGTATTATAGTAGTTGTATTCTTGTACCTGATATATTCTGTACATAGGGGGCAGTATTATAGTAGTTATATTCTTGTACATAGGGGGCAGTATTATAGTAGTTATATTCTTGTACATAGGAGCAATATTATAGTAGTTATATTCTTGTACATAGGGGGCAGTATTATAGTAGTTATATTCTTGTACATAGGGGGCAGTATTATAGTAGTTATATTCTTGTACATAGGGGGCAGTATTATAGTAGTTATATTCTTGTACATAGGGGGCAGTATTATAGTAGTTATATTCTTGTACATAGGGGGCAGTATTCTAGTAGTTATATTCTTGTACATAGGGGGCAGTATTATAGCAGTGATATTCTTGTACATAGGGGGCAGTATTATAGTAGTTATATTCTTGTACATAGGCGGCAGTATTATAGTAGTTATATTCTTGTACATAGGGGGCAGTATTATAGTAGTTATATTCTTGTACATAGGGGGCAGTATTATAGTAGTTATATTCTTGTACATAGGGGGCAGTATTATAGTAGTTATATTCTTGTACATAGGTAGCAGCATTATAGTAGTTATATTCTTGTACATAAGAGGCAGTATTACAGTAGTTATATTCCTTACATAGGGGGCAGTATTATAGTAGTTATAGTCTTGCACATAGGGGACAGTATTATAGTAGTTATATTCTTGTACATAGGAGGCAGTATTATAGTAGTTATATTCTTGTACATAGGGGGCAGTATTATAGTAGTTGTATTCTTGTTCCTGATATATTCTTGTACATAGGGGGCAGTATTATAGTAGATATATTCTTGTACATAGGGGGCAGTATTATAGTGGATATATTCTTGTACATAGGGGGCAGTATTATAGTAGTTATATTCTTGTACATAGGAGGCAGTATTATAGTAGTTATACTCTTGTACATAGGAGCAGTATTATAGTAGTTATATTCTTGTACATAGGAGCAGTATTATAGTAGTTATATTCTTGTACATAGGAGCAGTATTATAGTAGTTATATTCTTGTACATAGGAGCAGTATTATAGTAGTTATATTCTTGTACATAGGAGCAGTATTATAGTAGTTATATTCTTGTACATAGGGAGCAGTATTATAGTAGTTATATTCTTGTACATAGGGGGCAGTATTATAGTAGTTATATTCTTGTACATAGGGGGCAGTATTAGAGTAGTTATATTCTTGTACATAGGGGGCAGTATTATAGTAGTTATATTCTTGTACATAGGGGCAGTATTATAGTAGTTATATTCTTGTACATAGGGGGCAGTATTATAGTAGTTATATTCTTGTACATAGGGGGCAGTATTATAGTAGTTATATTCTTGTACATAGGGGGCAGTATTATAGTAGTTATATTCTTGTACATAAGAGGCAGTATTACAGTAGTTATATTCCTTACATAGGGGGCAGTATTATAGTAGTTACAGTCTTGCACATAGGGGACAGTATTATAGTAGTTATATTTTTGTACATAGGAGGCAGTATTATAGTAGTTATATTCTTGTACATAGGGAGCAGTATTATAGTAGTTATATTCTTGTACATAGGGGGCAGTATTATAGTAGTTGTATTCTTGTTCCTGATATATTCTTGTACATAGGGGGCAGTATTATAGTAGGTATATTCTGTACATAGTGGGCAGTATTATAGTAGTTATATTCTTGTATATAGGAGGCAGTATTATAGTAGTTATATTCTTGTACATAGGAGCAGTATTATAGTAGTTATATTCTTGTACATAGGAGCAGTATTATAGTAGTTATATTCTTGTACATAGGAGCAGTATTATAGTAGTTATATTCTTGTACATAGGAGCACTATTATAGTAGTTATATTCTTGTACATAGGAGCAGTATTATAGTAGTTATATTCTTGTACATAGGGGGCAGTAATATAGTAATTATATTCTTGTACATAGGGGGCAGTAATATAGTAATTATATTCTTGTACATAGGGGGCAGTATTATAGTAGTTATATTCTTGTACATAGGAGGCAGTATTATAGTAGTTATAGTCTTGTACATAGGGGGCAGTATTATAGTAGTTATACTCTTGTACATAGGAGCAGTATTATAGTAGTTATATTCTTGTACATAGGAGCAGTATTATAGTAGTTATATTCTTGTACATAGGAGCAGTATTATAGTAGTTATATTCTTGTACATAGGAGCAGTATTATAGTAGTTATATTCTTGTACATAGGAGCAGTATTATAGTAGTTATATTCTTGTACATAGGAGCAGTATTATAGTAGTTATATTCTTGTACATAGGGGGCAGTAATATAGTAATTATATTCTTGTACATAGGGGGCAGTATTATAGTAGTTATATTCTTGTACATAGGGGCAGTAATATAGTAATTATATTCTTGTACATAGGGGGCAGTATTATAGTAGTTATATTCTTGTACATAGGGGGCAGTATTATAGTAGTTATATTCTTGTACATAGGGGCAGCATTATAGTAGTTATATTCTTGTACATAGGGGGCAGTATTATAGTAGTTATATTCTTGTACATAGGGGCAGTATTATAGTAGTTATATTCTTGTACATAGGAAGCGGTATTATAGTAGTTATATTCTTGTACATAGGAGCAGTATTATAGTAGGTTTATTGTTGTACATAGGGGGCAGTAATATAGTAGTTATATTCTTGTACATAGGGGGCAGTATTATAGTAGTTATATTCTTGTACATAGGGGGCAGTATTATAGTAGTTATATTCTTGTACATCGGGGGCAGTATTATAGTAGTTATATTCTTGTACATCGGGGGCAGTATTATAGTAGTTATATTCTTGTACATAGGGGGCAGTATTATAGTAGTTATATTCTTGTACATAGGGGGCAGTATTATAGTAGTTATATTCTTGTACATAGGGGCAGTATTATAGTAGTTATATTCTTGTACATAGGAGCAGTATTATAGTAGTTATATTCGTGTACATAGGGGGCAGCATTATAGTAGTTATATTCTTGTGCATAGGGGGCAGTAATATAGTAATTATATTCTTGTACATAGGGGGCAGTATTATAGTAGTTATATTCTTGTACATAGGGGGCAGTAATATAGTAATTATATTCTTGTACATAGGGGGCAGTATTATAGTAGTTATATTCTTGTACATAGGGGGCAGTATTATAGTAGTTATATTCTTGTACATAGGGGCAGTATTATAGTAGTTATATTCTTGTACATAGGAAGCGGTATTATAGTAGTTATATTCTTGTACATAGGGGGCAGTATTATAGTAGGTTTATTGTTGTACATAGGGGCAGTATTATAGTAGTTATATTCTTGTACATAGGAGACAGTATTATAGTAGTTATATTCTTGTACATAGGAGCAGTATTATAGTAGTTATATTCTTGTACATAGGGGGCAGTAATATAGTAATTATATTCTTGCACATAGGGGGCAGTATTATAGTAGTTATATTCTTGTACATAGGGGGCAGTATTATAGTAGTTATAGTCGTGTACATAGGGGCAGTATTATAGTAGTTATATTCGTGTACATAGGGAGCAGTATTATAGTAGGTATATTCTTGTACACAGGAGGCAGTATTATAGTAGTTATATTCTTGTACATAGGGACAGTATTATAGCAGTTATATTCTTGTACACAGGGGGCAGTATTATAGCAGTTATATTCTTGTACATAGGAGGCAGTATTATAGTTATATTCTTGTACATAGGGGGCAGTATTATAGTAGTTATATTCTTGTACATGGGGTGCAGTATTATAGAAGTTATATTCTTGTACATAGGGGGCAGTTTTATAGAAGTTATATTCTTGTACATAGGGGGCAGTATTATAGTAGTTATATTCTTGTACATAGGGGGCAGTAATATAGTAATTATATTCTTGTACATAGGGGGCAGTATTATAGTAGTTATATTCTTGTACATAGGAAGCGGTATTATAGTAGTTATATTCTTGTACATAGGAGCAGTATTATAGTAGGTTTATTGTTGTACATAGGGGGCACTAATATAGTAGTTATATTCTTGTACATATGGGGCAGTATTATAGTAGTTATATTCTTGTACATAGGGGGCAGTATTATAGTAGTTATATTCTTGTACATAGGGGGCAGTATTATAGTAGTTATATTCTTGTACATAGGGGGCAGTATTATAGTAGTTATATTCTTGTACATAGGGGGCAGTATTATAGTAGTTATATTCTTGTACATAGGGAGCAGTATTATAGTAGTTATATTCTTGTACATAGGGAGCAGTATTATAGTAGTTATATTCTTGTACATAGGGGGCAGTATTATAGTAGTTATATTTTTGTACATAGGAGGCAGTATTATAGTAGTTATATTCTTGTACATAGGAGCAGTATTATAGTAGTTATATTCGTGTACATCAGGGGCAGCATTATAGTAGTTATATTCTTGTACATAGGGGGCAGTAATATAGTAATTATATTCTTGTACATAGGGGGCAGTATTATAGTAGTTATATTCTTGTACATAGGGGGCAGTAATATAGTAATTATATTCTTGTACATAGGGGGCAGTATTATAGTAGTTATATTCTTGTACATAGGGGGCAGTATTATAGTAGTTATATTCTTGTACATAGGGGCAGTATTTTAGTAGTTATATTCTTGTACATAGGAAGCGGTATTATAGTAGTTATATTCTTGTACATCGGGGGCAGTATTATAGTAGGTTTATTGTTGTACATAGGGGCAGTATTATAGTAGTTATATTCTTGTACATAGGAGACAGTATTATAGTAGTTATATTCTTGTACATAGGAGCAGTATTATAGTAGTTATATTCTTGTACATAGGGGGCAGTAATATAGTAATTATATTCTTGTACATAGGGGGCAGTATTATAGTAGTTATATTCTTGTACATAGGGGGCAGTATTATAGTAGTTATAGTCGTGTACATAGGGGCAGTATTATAGTAGTTATATTCGTGTACATAGGGAGCAGTATTATAGTAGGTATATTCTTGTACATAGGAGGCAGTATTATAGTAGTTATATTCTTGTACATAGGGACAGTATTATAGCAGTTATATTCTTGTACACAGGGGGCAGTATTATAGCAGTTATATTCTTGTACATAGGAGGCAGTATTATAGTTATATTCTTGTACATAGGGGGCAGAATTATAGTAGTTATATTCTTGTACATGGGGTGCAGTATTATAGTAGTTATATTCTTGTACATAGGGGGCAGTTTTATAGAAGTTATATTCTTGTACATAGGAGGCAGTATTATAGTAGTTATATTCTTGTACATAGGGGGCAGTATTATAGTGGATATATTCTTGTACATAGGGGGCAGTATTATAGTAGGTATATTCTGTACATAGGGGGCAGTATTATAGTAGTTATATTCTTGTATATAGGAGGCAGTATTATAGCAGTTATATTCTTGTATATAGGAGGCAGTATTATGGTAGTTATATTCTTGTACATAGAGGACAGTATTATAGTAGTTATATTATTGTACATAGGGGGCAGTATTATAGTAGTTGTATTCTTGTTCCTGATATATTCTTGTACATAGGGGGCAGTATTATAGTAGGTATATTCTGTACATAGGGGGCAGTATTATAGTAGTTATATTCTTGTACATAGGGGGCAGTATTATAGTAGTTATATTCTTGTACATAGGAGCAGTATTATAGTAGTTATATTCTTGTACATAGGGGACAGTATTATAGTAGTTATATTCTTGTACATAGGGGGCAGTATTATAGTAATTATATTCTTGTACATAGGGGGCAGTATTATAGTAATTATATTCTTGTACATAGGGGACAGTATTATAGTAGATATATTCTTGTATATAGGAGGCAGTATTATAGTAGTTATATTCTTGTACATAGAGGGCAGTATTATAGTAATTATATTCTTGTACATAGGGGACAGTATTATAGTAATTATATTCTTGTACATAGGGGGCAGTATTATAGTAATTATATTCTTGTACATAGGGGGCAGTATTATAGTAATTATATTCTTGTACATAGGGGAAAGTATTATAGTAGTTATATTCTTGTACATAGGAGCAGTATTATAGTAGTTATATTCTTGTACATAGGGGGCAGTATTATAGTAGTTATATTCTTGTACATAGGGGGCAGTATTATAGTAGTTATATTCTTGTACATAGGTAGCAGCATTATAGTAGTTATATTCTTGTACATAAGAGGCAGTATTACAGTAGTTATATTCCTTACATAGGGGGCAGTATTATAGTAGTTGTATTCTTGTTCCTGATATATTCTTGTACATAGGGGGCAGTATTATAGTAGGTATATTCTGTACATAGGGGGCAGTATTATAGTAGTTATATTCTTGTATATAGGAGGCAGTATTATAGTAGTTATATTCTTGTACATAGGGGACAGTATTATAGTAGATATATTCTTGTACATAGGGGGCAGTATTATAGTGGATATATTCTTGTACATAGGGGGCAGTATTATAGTAGTTATATTCTTGTACATAGGGGGCAGTAATATAGTAATTATATTCTTGTACATAGGGGGCAGTATTATAGTAGTTATATTCTTGTACATAGGAGGCAGTATTATAGTAGTTATACTCTTGTACATAGGAGCAGTATTATAGTAGTTATATTCTTGTACATAGGAGCAGTATTATAGTAGTTATATTCTTGTACATAGGAGCAGTATTATAGTAGTTATATTCTTGTACATAGGAGCAGTATTATAGTAGTTATATTCTTGTACATAGGAGCAGTATTATAGTAGTTATATTCTTGTACATAGGAGCAGTATTATAGTAGTTATATTCTTGTACATAGGAACAGTATTATAGTAGTTATATTCTTGTACATAGGGGGCAGTAATATAGTAATTATATTCGTGTACATAGGGGGCAGTATTATAGTAGTTATATTCTTGTACATAGGGGCAGTAATATAGTAATTATATTCTTGTACATAGGGGGCAGTATTATAGTAGTTATATTCTTGTACATAGGGGGCAGCATTATAGTAGTTATATTCTTGTACATAGGGGCAGTATTATAGTAGTTATATTCTTGTACATAGGGGGCAGTATTATAGTAGTTATATTCTTGTACATAGGGGGCAGTATTATAGTAGTTATAGTCTTGTACATAGGGGACAGTATTATAGTAGTTATATTTTTGTACATAGGGGGCAGTATTATAGTAATTATATTCTTGTACATAGGGGGCAGTATTATAGTAGGTATATTCTGTACATAGGGGGCAGTATTATAGTAGTTATATTCTTGTACATAGGGGGCAGTATTATAGTAGTTATATTCTTGTACATAGGAGCAGTATTATAGTAGTTATATTCTTGTACATAGAGGGCAGTATTATAGTAGTTATATTCTTGTACATAGGGGGCAGTATTATAGTAGTTATATTCTTGTACATAGGGGCAGTATTATAGTAGTTATATTCTTGTACATAGGGAGCAGTATTATAGTAGTTATATTCTTGTACATAGGGGGCAGTATTATAGTAGTTGTATTCTTGTACCTGATATATTCTGTACATAGGGGGCAGTATTATAGTAGTTATATTCTTGTACATAGGGGGCAGTATTATAGTAGTTATATTCTTGTACATAGGAGCAATATTATAGTAGTTATATTCTTGTACATAGGGGGCAGTATTATAGTAGTTATATTCTTGTACATAGGGGGCAGTATTATAGTAGTTATATTCTTGTACATAGGGGGCAGTATTATAGTAGTTATATTCTTGTACATAGGGGGCAGTATTATAGTAGTTATATTCTTGTACATAGGGGGCAGTATTCTAGTAGTTATATTCTTGTACATAGGGGGCAGTATTCTAGTAGTTATATTCTTGTACATAGGGGGCAGTATTATAGCAGTGATATTCTTGTACATAGGGGGCAGTATTATAGTAGTTATATTCTTGTACATAGGCGGCAGTATTATAGTAGTTATATTCTTGTACATAGGGGGCAGTATTATAGTAGTTATATTCTTGTACATAGGGGGCAGTATTATAGTAGTTATATTCTTGTACATAGGGGGCAGTATTATAGTAGTTATATTCTTGTACATAGGTAGCAGCATTATAGTAGTTATATTCTTGTACATAAGAGGCAGTATTACAGTAGTTATATTCCTTACATAGGGGGCAGTATTATAGTAGTTATAGTCTTGCACATAGGGGACAGTATTATAGTAGTTATATTCTTGTACATAGGAGGCAGTATTATAGTAGTTATATTCTTGTACATAGGGGGCAGTATTATAGTAGTTGTATTCTTGTTCCTGATATATTCTTGTACATAGGGGGCAGTATTATAGTAGATATATTCTTGTACATAGGGGGCAGTATTATAGTGGATATATTCTTGTACATAGGGGGCAGTATTATAGTAGTTATATTCTTGTACATAGGAGGCAGTATTATAGTAGTTATACTCTTGTACATAGGAGCAGTATTATAGTAGTTATATTCTTGTACATAGGAGCAGTATTATAGTAGTTATATTCTTGTACATAGGAGCAGTATTATAGTAGTTATATTCTTGTACATAGGAGCAGTATTATAGTAGTTATATTCTTGTACATAGGGAGCAGTATTATAGTAGTTATATTCTTGTACATAGGGGGCAGTATTATAGTAGTTATATTCTTGTACATAGGGGGCAGTATTAGAGTAGTTATATTCTTGTACATAGGGGGCAGTATTATAGTAGTTATATTCTTGTACATAGGGGCAGTATTATAGTAGTTATATTCTTGTACATAGGGGGCAGTATTATAGTAGTTATATTCTTGTACATAGGGGGCAGTATTATAGTAGTTATATTCTTGTACATAGGGGGCAGTATTATAGTAGTTATATTCTTGTACATAAGAGGCAGTATTACAGTAGTTATATTCCTTACATAGGGGGCAGTATTATAGTAGTTACAGTCTTGCACATAGGGGACAGTATTATAGTAGTTATATTTTTGTACATAGGAGGCAGTATTATAGTAGTTATATTCTTGTACATAGGGAGCAGTATTATAGTAGTTATATTCTTGTACATAGGGGGCAGTATTATAGTAGTTGTATTCTTGTTCCTGATATATTCTTGTACATAGGGGGCAGTATTATAGTAGGTATATTCTGTACATAGTGGGCAGTATTATAGTAGTTATATTCTTGTATATAGGAGGCAGTATTATAGTAGTTATATTCTTGTACATAGGAGCAGTATTATAGTAGTTATATTCTTGTACATAGGAGCAGTATTATAGTAGTTATATTCTTGTACATAGGAGCAGTATTATAGTAGTTATATTCTTGTACATAGGAGCACTATTATAGTAGTTATATTCTTGTACATAGGAGCAGTATTATAGTAGTTATATTCTTGTACATAGGGGGCAGTAATATAGTAATTATATTCTTGTACATAGGGGGCAGTAATATAGTAATTATATTCTTGTACATAGGGGGCAGTATTATAGTAGTTATATTCTTGTACATAGGAGGCAGTATTATAGTAGTTATAGTCTTGTACATAGGGGGCAGTATTATAGTAGTTATACTCTTGTACATAGGAGCAGTATTATAGTAGTTATATTCTTGTACATAGGAGCAGTATTATAGTAGTTATATTCTTGTACATAGGAGCAGTATTATAGTAGTTATATTCTTGTACATAGGAGCAGTATTATAGTAGTTATATTCTTGTACATAGGAGCAGTATTATAGTAGTTATATTCTTGTACATAGGAGCAGTATTATAGTAGTTATATTCTTGTACATAGGGGGCAGTAATATAGTAATTATATTCTTGTACATAGGGGGCAGTATTATAGTAGTTATATTCTTGTACATAGGGGCAGTAATATAGTAATTATATTCTTGTACATAGGGGGCAGTATTATAGTAGTTATATTCTTGTACATAGGGGGCAGTATTATAGTAGTTATATTCTTGTACATAGGGGCAGCATTATAGTAGTTATATTCTTGTACATAGGGGGCAGTATTATAGTAGTTATATTCTTGTACATAGGGGCAGTATTATAGTAGTTATATTCTTGTACATAGGAAGCGGTATTATAGTAGTTATATTCTTGTACATAGGAGCAGTATTATAGTAGGTTTATTGTTGTACATAGGGGGCAGTAATATAGTAGTTATATTCTTGTACATAGGGGGCAGTATTATAGTAGTTATATTCTTGTACATAGGGGGCAGTATTATAGTAGTTATATTCTTGTACATCGGGGGCAGTATTATAGTAGTTATATTCTTGTACATCGGGGGCAGTATTATAGTAGTTATATTCTTGTACATAGGGGGCAGTATTATAGTAGTTATATTCTTGTACATAGGGGGCAGTATTATAGTAGTTATATTCTTGTACATAGGGGCAGTATTATAGTAGTTATATTCTTGTACATAGGAGCAGTATTATAGTAGTTATATTCGTGTACATAGGGGGCAGCATTATAGTAGTTATATTCTTGTGCATAGGGGGCAGTAATATAGTAATTATATTCTTGTACATAGGGGGCAGTATTATAGTAGTTATATTCTTGTACATAGGGGGCAGTAATATAGTAATTATATTCTTGTACATAGGGGGCAGTATTATAGTAGTTATATTCTTGTACATAGGGGGCAGTATTATAGTAGTTATATTCTTGTACATAGGGGCAGTATTATAGTAGTTATATTCTTGTACATAGGAAGCGGTATTATAGTAGTTATATTCTTGTACATAGGGGGCAGTATTATAGTAGGTTTATTGTTGTACATAGGGGCAGTATTATAGTAGTTATATTCTTGTACATAGGAGACAGTATTATAGTAGTTATATTCTTGTACATAGGAGCAGTATTATAGTAGTTATATTCTTGTACATAGGGGGCAGTAATATAGTAATTATATTCTTGCACATAGGGGGCAGTATTATAGTAGTTATATTCTTGTACATAGGGGGCAGTATTATAGTAGTTATAGTCGTGTACATAGGGGCAGTATTATAGTAGTTATATTCGTGTACATAGGGAGCAGTATTATAGTAGGTATATTCTTGTACACAGGAGGCAGTATTATAGTAGTTATATTCTTGTACATAGGGACAGTATTATAGCAGTTATATTCTTGTACACAGGGGGCAGTATTATAGCAGTTATATTCTTGTACATAGGAGGCAGTATTATAGTTATATTCTTGTACATAGGGGGCAGTATTATAGTAGTTATATTCTTGTACATGGGGTGCAGTATTATAGAAGTTATATTCTTGTACATAGGGGGCAGTTTTATAGAAGTTATATTCTTGTACATAGGGGGCAGTATTATAGTAGTTATATTCTTGTACATAGGGGGCAGTAATATAGTAATTATATTCTTGTACATAGGGGGCAGTATTATAGTAGTTATATTCTTGTACATAGGAAGCGGTATTATAGTAGTTATATTCTTGTACATAGGAGCAGTATTATAGTAGGTTTATTGTTGTACATAGGGGGCACTAATATAGTAGTTATATTCTTGTACATATGGGGCAGTATTATAGTAGTTATATTCTTGTACATAGGGGGCAGTATTATAGTAGTTATATTCTTGTACATAGGGGGCAGTATTATAGTAGTTATATTCTTGTACATAGGGGGCAGTATTATAGTAGTTATATTCTTGTACATAGGGGGCAGTATTATAGTAGTTATATTCTTGTACATAGGGAGCAGTATTATAGTAGTTATATTCTTGTACATAGGGAGCAGTATTATAGTAGTTATATTCTTGTACATAGGGGGCAGTATTATAGTAGTTATATTTTTGTACATAGGAGGCAGTATTATAGTAGTTATATTCTTGTACATAGGAGCAGTATTATAGTAGTTATATTCGTGTACATCAGGGGCAGCATTATAGTAGTTATATTCTTGTACATAGGGGGCAGTAATATAGTAATTATATTCTTGTACATAGGGGGCAGTATTATAGTAGTTATATTCTTGTACATAGGGGGCAGTAATATAGTAATTATATTCTTGTACATAGGGGGCAGTATTATAGTAGTTATATTCTTGTACATAGGGGGCAGTATTATAGTAGTTATATTCTTGTACATAGGGGCAGTATTTTAGTAGTTATATTCTTGTACATAGGAAGCGGTATTATAGTAGTTATATTCTTGTACATCGGGGGCAGTATTATAGTAGGTTTATTGTTGTACATAGGGGCAGTATTATAGTAGTTATATTCTTGTACATAGGAGACAGTATTATAGTAGTTATATTCTTGTACATAGGAGCAGTATTATAGTAGTTATATTCTTGTACATAGGGGGCAGTAATATAGTAATTATATTCTTGTACATAGGGGGCAGTATTATAGTAGTTATATTCTTGTACATAGGGGGCAGTATTATAGTAGTTATAGTCATGTACATAGGGGCAGTATTATAGTAGTTATATTCGTGTACATAGGGAGCAGTATTATAGTAGGTATATTCTTGTACATAGGAGGCAGTATTATAGTAGTTATATTCTTGTACATAGGGACAGTATTATAGCAGTTATATTCTTGTACACAGGGGGCAGTATTATAGCAGTTATATTCTTGTACATAGGAGGCAGTATTATAGTTATATTCTTGTACATAGGGGGCAGAATTATAGTAGTTATATTCTTGTACATGGGGTGCAGTATTATAGTAGTTATATTCTTGTACATAGGGGGCAGTTTTATAGAAGTTATATTCTTGTACATAGGAGGCAGTATTATAGTAGTTATATTCTTGTACATAGGGGGCAGTATTATAGTGGATATATTCTTGTACATAGGGGGCAGTATTATAGTAGGTATATTCTGTACATAGGGGGCAGTATTATAGTAGTTATATTCTTGTATATAGGAGGCAGTATTATAGCAGTTATATTCTTGTATATAGGAGGCAGTATTATGGTAGTTATATTCTTGTACATAGAGGACAGTATTATAGTAGTTATATTATTGTACATAGGGGGCAGTATTATAGTAGTTGTATTCTTGTTCCTGATATATTCTTGTACATAGGGGGCAGTATTATAGTAGGTATATTCTGTACATAGGGGGCAGTATTATAGTAGTTATATTCTTGTACATAGGGGGCAGTATTATAGTAGTTATATTCTTGTACATAGGAGCAGTATTATAGTAGTTATATTCTTGTACATAGGGGACAGTATTATAGTAGTTATATTCTTGTACATAGGGGGCAGTATTATAGTAATTATATTCTTGTACATAGGGGGCAGTATTATAGTAATTATATTCTTGTACATAGGGGACAGTATTATAGTAGATATATTCTTGTATATAGGAGGCAGTATTATAGTAGTTATATTCTTGTACATAGAGGGCAGTATTATAGTAATTATATTCTTGTACATAGGGGACAGTATTATAGTAATTATATTCTTGTACATAGGGGGCAGTATTATAGTAATTATATTCTTGTACATAGGGGGCAGTATTATAGTAATTATATTCTTGTACATAGGGGAAAGTATTATAGTAGTTATATTCTTGTACATAGGAGCAGTATTATAGTAGTTATATTCTTGTACATAGGGGGCAGTATTATAGTAGTTATATTCTTGTACATAGGGAGCAGTATTATAGTAGTTATATTCTTGTACATAGGGGGCAGTATTATAGCAGTCATAGTCTTGTACATAGGGGGCAGTATTATAGCAGTCATAGTCTTGTACATAGGGGGCAGTATTATAGTAGTTATATTCTTGTACATAGGGGCAGTATTATAGTAGTTATATTCTTGTACATAGGGGGCAGTATTATAGTAGTTGTATTCTTGTACCTGATATATTCTTGTACATAGGGGGCAGTATTATAGTAGGTATATTCTGTACATAGGGGGCAGTATTATAGTAGTTATATTCTTGTACATAGGGGGCAGTATTATAGTAGTTATATTCTTGTACATAGGAGCAGTATTATAGTAGTTATATTCTTGTACATAGGGGGCAGTATTATAGTAGTTATATTCTTGTACATAGGGGGCAGTATTATAGTAGTTATATTCTTGTACATAAGGGCAGTATTATAGTAGTTATATTCTTGTACATAGGGGGCAGTATTATAGTAGTTATATTCTTGTACATAGGGGGCAGTATTATAGTAGTTATATTCTTGTACATAGGGGGCAGTATTATAGTAGTTATATTCTTGTACATAGGGGGCAGTATTATAGTAGTTATATTCTTGTACATAGGGGGCAGTATTATAGTAGTTATATTCTTGTACATAGGGGGCAGTATTATAGTAGTTGTATTCTTGTTCCTGATATATTCTTGTACATAGGGGGCAGTATTATAGTAGGTATATTCTGTACATAGGGGGCAGTATTATAGTAGTTATATTCTTGTATATAGGAGGCAGTATTATAGTAGTTATATTCTTGTACATAGGGGACAGTATTATAGTAGATATATTCTGTACATAGGGGGCAGTATTATAGTAGGTATATTCTGTACATAGGGGGCAGTATTATAGTAGTTATATTCTTGTATATAGGAGGCAGTATTATAGTAGTTATATTCTTGTACATAGAGGGCAGTATTATAGTAATTATATTCTTGTACATAGGGGACAGTATTATAGTAATTATATTCTTGTACATAGGAGGCAGTATTATAGTAGTTATATTCTTGTACATAGGGGAAAGTATTATAGTAGTTATATTCTTGTACATAGGAGCAGTATTATAGTAGTTATATTCTTGTACATAGGGGGCAGTATTATAGTAGTTATATTCTTGTACATAGGGGGCAGTATTATAGTAGTTATATTCTTGTACATAGGGGGCAGTATTATAGTAGTTATATTCTTGTACATAGGAGCAGTATTATAGTAGTTATATTCTTGTACGTAGAGGGCAGTATTATAGTAGTTATATTCTTGTACGTAGGGGGCAGTATTATAGTAGTTATATTCTTGTACATAGGGGCAGTATTATAGTAGTTATATTCTTGTACATAGGGAGCAGTATTATAGTAGTTATATTCTTGTACATAGGGGGCAGTATTATAGCAGTCATAGTCTTGTACATAGGGGGCAGTATTATAGCAGTCATAGTCTTGTACATAGGGGGCAGTATTATAGCAGTCATAGTCTTGTACATAGGGGGCAGTATTATAGTAGTTGTATTCTTGTACCTGATATATTCTTGTACATAGGGGGCAGTATTATAGTAGGTATATTCTGTACATAGGGGGCAGTATTATAGTAGTTATATTCTTGCACATAGGGGGCAGTATTATAGTAGTTATATTCTTGTACATAGGAGCAGTATTATAGTAGTTATATTCTTGTACATAGGGGGCAGTATTATAGTAGTTATATTCTTGTACATAGGGGGCAGTATTATAGTAGTTATATTCTTGTACATAGGGGGCAGTATTATAGTAGTTATATTCTTGTACATAGGGGGCAGTATTATAGTAGTTATATTCTTGTACATACGGAGCAGTATTATAGTGGATATATTCTTGTACATAGGGGGCAGTATTATAGTAGGTATATTCTGTACATAGGGGGCAGTATTATAGTAGTTATATTCTTGTATATAGGAGGCAGTATTATAGTAGTTATATTCTTGTACATAGAGGGCAGTATTATAGTAATTATATTCTTGTACATAGGGGACAGTATTATAGTAATTATATTCTTGTACATAAGGGGCAGTATTATAGTAATTATATTCTTGTACATAGGGGAAAGTATTATAGTAGTTATATTCTTGTACATAGGAGCAGTATTATAGTAGTTATATTCTTGTACATAGGAGCAGTATTATAGTAGTTATATTCTTGTACATAGGGGGCAGTATTATAGTAGTTATATTCTTGTACATAGGGGGCAGTATTATAGTAGTTATATTCTTGTACATAGGGGGCAGTATTATAGTAGTTATATTCTTGTACATAGGAGCAGTATTATAGTAGTTATATTCTTGTACATAGAGGGCAGTATTATAGTAGTTATATTCTTGTACGTAGGGGGCAGTATTATAGTAGTTATATTCTTGTACATAGGGGCAGTATTATAGTAGTTATATTCTTGTACATAGGGAGCAGTATTATAGTAGTTATATTCTTGTACATAGGGGGCAGTATTATAGCAGTCATAGTCTTGTACATAGGGGGCAGTATTATAGCAGTCATAGTCTTGTACATAGGGGGCAGTATTATAGTAGTTATATTCTTGTACATAGGGGCAGTATTATAGTAGTTATATTCTTGTACATAGGGAGCAGTATTATAGTAGTTATATTCTTGTACATAGGGGGCAGTATTATAGTAGTTGTATTCTTGTACCTGATATATTCTTGTACATAGGGGGCAGTATTATAGTAGGTATATTCTGTACATAGGGGGCAGTATTATAGTAGTTATATTCTTGCACATAGGGGGCAGTATTATAGTAGTTATATTCTTGTACATAGGAGCAGTATTATAGTAGTTATATTCTTGTACATAGGGGGCAGTATTATAGTAGTTATATTCTTGTACATAGGGGGCAGTATTATAGTAGTTATATTCTTGTACATAGGGGGCAGTATTATAGTAGTTATATTCTTGTACATAGGGGGCAGTATTATAGTAGTTATATTCTTGTACATAGGGGGCAGTATTATAGTAGTTATATTCTTGTACATAGGGGCAGTATTATAGTAGTTATATTCTTGTACATAGGGGGCAGTATTATAGTAGGTATATTCTTGTACATAGGAGGCAGTATTATAGTACTTATATTCTTGTACATAGGGGCAGTATTATAGTAGTTATATTCTTGTACATAGGGGGCAGTATTATAGTAGTTATATTCTTGTACATAGGGGGCAGTATTATAGTAATTATATTCCTGTACATAGGGGAAAGTATTATAGTAGTTATATTCTTGTACATAGGAGCAGTATTATAGTAGTTATATTCTTGTACATAGGGGGCAGTATTATAGTAGTTATATTCTTGTACATAGGGGGCAGTATTATAGTAGTTATATTCTTGTACATAGGGGGCAGTATTATAGTAGTTATATTCTTGTACATAGGAGCAGTATTATAGTAGTTATATTCTTGTACATAGAGGGCAGTATTATAGTAGTTATATTCTTGTACGTAGGGGGCAGTATTATAGTAGTTATATTCTTGTACATAGGGGCAGTATTATAGTAGTTATATTCTTGTACATAGGGAGCAGTATTATAGTAGTTATATTCTTGTACATAGGGGTCAGTATTATAGCAGTCATAGTCTTGTACATAGGGGGCAGTATTATAGCAGTCATAGTCTTGTACATAGGGGGCAGTATTATAGTAGTTATATTCTTGTACATAGGGGCAGTATTATAGTAGTTATATTCTTGTACACAGGGAGCAGTATTATAGTAGTTATATTCTTGTACATAGGGGGCAGTATTATAGTAGTTGTATTCTTGTACCTGATATATTCTTGTACATAGGGGGCAGTATTATAGTAGGTATATTCTGTACATAGGGGGCAGTATTATAGTAGTTATATTCTTGCACATAGGGGGCAGTATTATAGTAGTTATATTCTTGTACATAGGAGCAGTATTATAGTAGTTATATTCTTGTACATAGGGGGCAGTATTATAGTAGTTATATTCTTGTACATAGGGGGCAGTATTATAGTAGTTATATTCTTGTACATAGGGGGCAGTATTATAGTAGTTATATTCTTGTACATAGGGGGCAGTATTATAGTAGTTATATTCTTGTACATAGGGAGCAGTATTATAGTGGATATATTCTTGTACATAGGGGGCAGTATTATAGTAGGTATATTCTTGTACATAGGAGGCAGTATTATAGTACTTATATTCTTGTACATAGGGGCAGTATTATAGTAGTTATATTCTTGTACATAGGGGGCAGTATTATAGTAGTTATATTCTTGTACATAGGGGGCAGTATTATAGTAGTTATAGTCTTGTACATAGGGGACAGTATTATAGTAGTTATATTTTTGTACATAGGGAGCAGTATTATAGTAGTTATATTCTTGTACATAGGGGGCAGTATTATAGTAGTTATATTCTTGTACATAGGGAGCAGTATTATAGTAGTTATATTCTTGTACATAGGGGGCAGTATTATAGCAGTCATAGTCTTGTACATAGGGGGCAGTATTATAGCAGTCATAGTCTTGTACATAGGGGGCAGTATTATAGTAGTTATATTCTTGTACATAGGGAGCAGTATTATAGTAGTTATATTCTTGTACATAGGGGGCAGTATTATAGTAGTTGTATTCTTGTACCTGATATATTCTTGTACATAGGGGGCAGTATTATAGTAGGTATATTCTGTACATAGGGGGCAGTATTATAGTAGTTATATTCTTGCACATAGGGGGCAGTATTATAGTAGTTATATTCTTGTACATAGGAGCAGTATTATAGTAGTTATATTCTTGTACATAGGGGGCAGTATTAAAGTAGTTATATTCTTGTACATAGGGGGCAGTATTATAGTAGTTATATTCTTGTACATAGGGGGCAGTATTATAGTAGTTATATTCTTGTACATAGGGGGCAGTATTATAGTAGTTATATTCTTGTACATAGGGGGCAGTATTATAGTAGTTATATTCTTGTACATAGGGGGCAGTATTATAGTAGTTATATTCTTGTACATAGGGGGCAGTATTATAGTAGTTATATTCTTGTACATAGGGGGCAGTATTATAGTAGTTATATTCTTGTACATAGGGGGCAGTATTATAGTAGTTATATTCTTGTACATACGGAGCAGTATTATAGTGGATATATTCTTGTACATAGGGGGCAGTATTATAGTAGGTATATTCTGTACATAGGGGGCAGTATTATAGTAGTTATATTCTTGTATATAGGAGGCAGTATTATAGTAGTTATATTCTTGTACATAGAGGGCAGTATTATAGTAATTATATTCTTGTACATAGAGGGCAGTATTATAGTAATTATATTCTTGTACATAGGGGACAGTATTATAGTAATTATATTCTTGTACATAAGGGGCAGTATTATAGTAATTATATTCTTGTACATAGGGGAAAGTATTATAGTAGTTATATTCTTGTACATAGGAGCAGTATTATAGTAGTTATATTCTTGTACATAGGAGCAGTATTATAGTAGTTATATTCTTGTACATAGGGGGCAGTATTATAGTAGTTATATTCTTGTACATAGGGGGCAGTATTATAGTAGTTATATTCTTGTACATAGGGGGCAGTATTATAGTAGTTATATTCTTGTACATAGGAGCAGTATTATAGTAGTTATATTCTTGTACATAGAGGGCAGTATTATAGTAGTTATATTCTTGTACGTAGGGGGCAGTATTATAGTAGTTATATTCTTGTACATAGGGGCAGTATTATAGTAGTTATATTCTTGTACATAGGGAGCAGTATTATAGTAGTTATATTCTTGTACATAGGGGGCAGTATTATAGCAGTCATAGTCTTGTACATAGGGGGCAGTATTATAGCAGTCATAGTCTTGTACATAGGGGGCAGTATTATAGTAGTTATATTCTTGTACATAGGGGCAGTATTATAGTAGTTATATTCTTGTACATAGGGAGCAGTATTATAGTAGTTATATTCTTGTACATAGGGGGCAGTATTATAGTAGTTGTATTCTTGTACCTGATATATTCTTGTACATAGGGGGCAGTATTATAGTAGGTATATTCTGTACATAGGGGGCAGTATTATAGTAGTTATATTCTTGCACATAGGGGGCAGTATTATAGTAGTTATATTCTTGTACATAGGAGCAGTATTATAGTAGTTATATTCTTGTACATAGGGGGCAGTATTATAGTAGTTATATTCTTGTACATAGGGGGCAGTATTATAGTAGTTATATTCTTGTACATAGGGGGCAGTATTATAGTAGTTATATTCTTGTACATAGGGGGCAGTATTATAGTAGTTATATTCTTGTACATAGGGGGCAGTATTATAGTAGTTATATTCTTGTACATAGGGGCAGTATTATAGTAGTTATATTCTTGTACATAGGGGGCAGTATTATAGTAGGTATATTCTTGTACATAGGAGGCAGTATTATAGTACTTATATTCTTGTACATAGGGGCAGTATTATAGTAGTTATATTCTTGTACATAGGGGGCAGTATTATAGTAGTTATATTCTTGTACATAGGGGGCAGTATTATAGTAGTTATATTCTTGTACATAGGGGGCAGTATTATAGTAATTATATTCCTGTACATAGGGGAAAGTATTATAGTAGTTATATTCTTGTACATAGGAGCAGTATTATAGTAGTTATATTCTTGTACATAGGGGGCAGTATTATAGTAGTTATATTCTTGTACATAGGGGGCAGTATTATAGTAGTTATATTCTTGTACATAGGGGGCAGTATTATAGTAGTTATATTCTTGTACATAGGAGCAGTATTATAGTAGT
Source organism: Eleutherodactylus coqui (assembly GCF_035609145.1). Lineage (NCBI taxonomy): Eukaryota > Metazoa > Chordata > Amphibia > Anura > Eleutherodactylidae > Eleutherodactylus > Eleutherodactylus coqui. The sequence continues at coordinate 177,271,170 of NC_089845.1, forward strand.
TATATTCTTGTACATAGAGGGCAGTATTATAGTAGTTATATTCTTGTACGTAGGGGGCAGTATTATAGTAGTTATATTCTTGTACATAGGGGCAGTATTATAGTAGTTATATTCTTGTACATAGGGAGCAGTATTATAGTAGTTATATTCTTGTACATAGGGGTCAGTATTATAGCAGTCATAGTCTTGTACATAGGGGGCAGTATTATAGCAGTCATAGTCTTGTACATAGGGGGCAGTATTATAGTAGTTATATTCTTGTACATAGGGGCAGTATTATAGTAGTTATATTCTTGTACATAGGGAGCAGTATTATAGTAGTTATATTCTTGTACATAGGGGGCAGTATTATAGTAGTTGTATTCTTGTACCTGATATATTCTTGTACATAGGAGCAGTATTATAGTTGTTATATTCTTGTACATAGGGGGCAGTATTATAGTAGGTATATTCTGTACATAGGGGGCAGTATTATAGTAGTTATATTCTTGCACATAGGGGGCAGTATTATAGTAGTTATATTCTTGTACATAGGAGCAGTATTATAGTAGTTATATTCTTGTACATAGGGGGCAGTATTATAGTAGTTATATTCTTGTACATAGGGGGCAGTATTATAGTAGTTATATTCTTGTACATAGGGGGCAGTATTATAGTAGTTATATTCTTGTACATAGGGGGCAGTATTATAGTAGTTATATTCTTGTACATAGGGGGCAGTATTATAGTAGTTATATTCTTGTACATAGGGAGCAGTATTATAGTGGATATATTCTTGTACATAGGGGGCAGTATTATAGTAGGTATATTCTTGTACATAGGAGGCAGTATTATAGTACTTATATTCTTGTACATAGGGGCAGTATTATAGTAGTTATATTCTTGTACATAGGGGGCAGTATTATAGTAGTTATATTCTTGTACATAGGGGGCAGTATTATAGTAGTTATATTTTTGTACATAGGGAGCAGTATTATAGTAGTTATATTCTTGTACATAGGGGGCAGTATTATAGTAGTTATATTCTTGTACATAGGGGCAGTATTATAGTAGTTATATTCTTGTACATAGGGGGCAGTATTATAGTAGTTATATTCTTGTACATAGGGGCAGTATTATAATAGTTATATTCTTGTACATAGGGAGCAGTATTATAGTAGTTATATTCTTGTACATAGGGAGCAGTATTATAGTAGTTATATTCTTGTACATAGGGGGCAGTATTATAGTAGTTATATTCTTGTACATAGGGGCAGTATTTATATTCTTGTACATAGGGGGCAGTATTATAGTAGTTATATTCTTGTACATAGGGGCAGTATTATAGTAGTTATATTCTTGTACATAGGGGGCAGTATTATAGTAGTTATATTCTTGTACATAGGGGCAGTATTATAGTAGTTATATTCTTGTACATAGGGAGCAGTATTATAGTAGTTATATTCTTGTACATAGGGAGCAGTATTATAGTAGTTATATTCTTGTACATAGGGGGCAGTATTATAGTAGTTATATTCTTGTACATAGGGGCAGTATTATAGTAGTTATATTCTTGTACATAGGGAGCAGTATTATAGTAGTTATATTCTTGTACATAGGGAGCAGTATTATAGTAGTTATATTCTTGTACATAGGGGGCAGTGTTATAGTAGTTATATTCTTGTACATAGGGGGCAGTATTATAGTAGTTATATTCTTGTACATAGGGGGCAGTATTATAGTAGTTATATTCTTGTACATAGGGGGCAGTATTATAGTAGTTATATTCTTGTACATAGGGGCAGTATTATAGTAGTTATATTCTTGTACATAGGGGGCAGTATTATAGTTGTTATATTCTTGTACATAGGAGGCAGTATTATAGTAGTTATATTCTTGTACATAGCGGGCAGTATTATAGTAGTTATATTCTTGTACATAGGGGGCAGTATTATAGTAGTTATATTCTTGTACATAGCGGGCAGTATTATAGTAGTTATATTCTTGTACATAGGAGGCAGTATTATAGTAGTTATATTCTTGTACATAGGGGGCAGTATTATAGTAGTTATATCCTTGTACATAGGAGGCAGTATTATAGTAGTTATATTCTTGTACATAGGAGGCAGTATTATAGTAGTTATATTCTTGTACATAGGGGGCAGTATTATAGTAGTTATATTCTTGTACATAGCGGGCAGTATTATAGTAGTTATATTCTTGTACATAGGGGGGCAGTATTATAGTAGTTATATTCTTGTACATAGGGGGCAGTATTATAGTAGTTATATTCTTGTACATAGGGGGGCAGTATTATAGTAGTTATATTCTTGTACATAGGGAGCAGTATTATAGTAGTTATATTCTTGTACATAGGGAGCAGTATTATAGTAGTTATATTCTTGTACATAGGAGCAGTATTATAGTAGTTATATTCTTGTACATAGGAGGCAGTATTATAGTAGTTATATTCTTGTACATAGGGAGCAGTATTATAGTAGTTATATTCTTGTACATAGGGAGCAGTATTATAGTAGTTATATTCTTGTACATAGGAGCAGTATTATAGTAGTTATATTCTTGTACATAGGGAGCAGTATTATAGTAGTTATATTCTTGTACATAGGGGGCAGTATTATAGCAGTCATAGTCTTGTACATAGGGGGCAGTATTATAGCAGTCATAGTCTTGTACATAGGGGGCAGTATTATAGTAGTTATATTCTTGTACATAGGGGCAGTATTATAGTAGTTATATTCTTGTACATAGGGGGCAGTATTATAGTAGTTGTATTCTTGTACCTGATATATTCTTGTACATAGGGGGCAGTATTATAGTAGGTATATTCTGTACATAGGGGGCAGTATTATAGTAGTTATATTCTTGCACATAGGGGGCAGTATTATAGTAGTTATATTCTTGTACATAGGAGCAGTATTATAGTAGTTATATTCTTGTACATAGGGGGCAGTATTATAGTAGTTATATTCTTGTACATAGGGGGCAGTATTATAGTAGTTATATTCTTGTACATAGGGGGCAGTATTATAGTAGTTATATTCTTGTACATAGGGGGCAGTATTATAGTAGTTATATTCTTGTACATAGGGGGCAGTATTATAGTAGTTATATTCTTGTACATAGGGGGCAGTATTATAGTAGTTATATTCTTGTACATAGGGAGCAGTATTATAGTGGATATATTCTTGTACATAGGGGGCAGTATTATAGTAGGTATATTCTTGTACATAGGAGGCAGTATTATAGTACTTATATTCTTGTACATAGGGGCAGTATTATAGTAGTTATATTCTTGTACATAGGGGGCAGTATTATAGTAGTTATATTCTTGTACATAGGGGGCAGTATTATAGTAGTTATAGTCTTGTACATAGGGGACAGTATTATAGTAGTTATATTTTTGTACATAGGGAGCAGTATTATAGTAGTTATATTCTTGTACATAGGGGGCAGTATTATAGTAGTTATATTCTTGTACATAGGGGCAGTATTATAGTAGTTATATTCTTGTACATAGGGGGCAGTATTATAGTAGTTATATTCTTGTACATAGGGGCAGTATTATAATAGTTATATTCTTGTACATAGGGAGCAGTATTATAGTAGTTATATTCTTGTACATAGGGAGCAGTATTATAGTAGTTATATTCTTGTACATAGGGGGCAGTATTATAGTAGTTATATTCTTGTACATAGGGGCAGTATTTATATTCTTGTACATAGGGGGCAGTATTATAGTAGTTATATTCTTGTACATAGGGGCAGTATTATAGTAGTTATATTCTTGTACATAGGGGGCAGTATTATAGTAGTTATATTCTTGTACATAGGGGCAGTATTATAGTAGTTATATTCTTGTACATAGGGAGCAGTATTATAGTAGTTATATTCTTGTACATAGGGAGCAGTATTATAGTAGTTATATTCTTGTACATAGGGGGCAGTATTATAGTAGTTATATTCTTGTACATAGGGGCAGTATTATAGTAGTTATATTCTTGTACATAGGGAGCAGTATTATAGTAGTTATATTCTTGTACATAGGGAGCAGTATTATAGTAGTTATATTCTTGTACATAGGGGGCAGTGTTATAGTAGTTATATTCTTGTACATAGGGGGCAGTATTATAGTAGTTATATTCTTGTACATAGGGGGCAGTATTATAGTAGTTATATTCTTGTACATAGGGGGCAGTATTATAGTAGTTATATTCTTGTACATAGGGGCAGTATTATAGTAGTTATATTCTTGTACATAGGGGGCAGTATTATAGTTGTTATATTCTTGTACATAGGAGGCAGTATTATAGTAGTTATATTCTTGTACATAGCGGGCAGTATTATAGTAGTTATATTCTTGTACATAGGGGGCAGTATTATAGTAGTTATATTCTTGTACATAGCGGGCAGTATTATAGTAGTTATATTCTTGTACATAGGAGGCAGTATTATAGTAGTTATATTCTTGTACATAGGGGGCAGTATTATAGTAGTTATATCCTTGTACATAGGAGGCAGTATTATAGTAGTTATATTCTTGTACATAGGAGGCAGTATTATAGTAGTTATATTCTTGTACATAGCGGGCAGTATTATAGTAGTTATATTCTTGTACATAGGGGGGCAGTATTATAGTAGTTATATTCTTGTACATAGGGGGCAGTATTATAGTAGTTATATTCTTGTACATAGGGGGGCAGTATTATAGTAGTTATATTCTTGTACATAGGGAGCAGTATTATAGTAGTTATATTCTTGTACATAGGGAGCAGTATTATAGTAGTTATATTCTTGTACATAGGAGCAGTATTATAGTAGTTATATTCTTGTACATAGGAGGCAGTATTATAGTAGTTATATTCTTGTACATAGGAGCAGTATTATAGTAGTTATATTCTTGTACATAGGGGGCAGTATTATAGTAGTTATATTCTTGTACATAGGAGCAGTATTATAGTAGTTATATTCTTGTACATAGGAGGCAGTATTATAAGTAGTTATATTCTTGTACATAGGGGGCAGTATTATAGTAGTTATATTCTTGTACATAGGAGCAGTATTATAGTAGTTTCTTACTACTCATTATTTGTACTTAGGATTCTTACTTACTTTATAGTATTATTCTTGTACATAGGGGGCAGTATTATAGTAGTTATATTCTTGTACATAGGAGGGCAGTATTATAGTAGTTATATTCTTGTACATAGGGGGCAGTATTATAGTAGTTATATTCTTGTACATAGCGGGCAGTATTATAGTAGTTATATTCTTGTACATAGGGGGCAGTATTATAGTAGTTATATTCTTGTACATAGGGGGCAGTATTATAGTAGTTATATTCTTGTACATAGGGAGCAGTATTATAGTAGTTATATTCTTGTACATAGGGGGCAGTATTATAGTAGTTATATTCTTGTACATAGGAGGCAGTATTATAGGTAGTTATATTTCTTGTACATAGGGGGCAGTATTATAGTAGTTATATTCTTGTACATAGGGGGCAGTATTATAGTAGTGTATTGTACCTGATAATTCTTGTACATAGGGGGCAGTATTATAGTAGTTATATTCTTGTACATAGGGGGCAGTATTATAGTAGTTATATTCTTGTACATAGGGGGCAGTATTATAGTAGTTATATTCTTGTACATAGGGGCAGTATTATAGTAGTTATATTCTTGTACATAGGGGGCAGTATTATAGTAGTTATATTCTTGTACATAGCGGGCAGTATTATAGTAGTTATATTCTTGTACATAGGGGGCAGTATTATAGTAGTTATATTCTTGTACATAGCGGGCAGTATTATAGTAGTTATATTCTTGTACATAGGAGGCAGTATTATAGTAGTTATATTCTTGTACATAGGGGGCAGTATTATAGTAGTTATATTCTTGTACATAGGAGGCAGTATTATAGTAGTTATATTCTTGTACATAGGAGGGCAGTATTATAGTAGTTATATTCTTGTACATAGGGGGCAGTATTATAGTAGTTATATTCTTGTACATAGGGGGGCAGTATTATAGTAGTTATATTCTTGTACATAGGGAGGCAGTATTATAGTAGTTATATTCTTGTACATAGGGGAGGCAGTATTATAGTAGTTATATTCTTGTACATAGGGGGCAGTATTATAGTAGTTATATTCTTGTACATAGGAGCAGTATTATAGTAGTTATATTCTTGTACATAGGGAGCAGTATTATAGTAGTTATATTCTTGTACATAGGAGCAGTATTATAGTAGTTATATTCTTGTACATAGGGAGGCAGTATTATAGTAGTTATATTCTTGTACATAGGAGGCAGTATTATAGTAGTTATATTCTTGTACATAGGGGGCAGTATTATAGTAGTTATATTCTTGTACATAGGAGGCAGTATTATAGTAGTTATATTCTTGTACATAGGGAGGCAGTATTATAGTAGTTATATTCTTGTACATAGGGGGCAGTATTATAGTAGTTATATTCTTGTACATAGGGAGGCAGTATTATAGTAGTTATATTCTTGTACATAGGGGGCAGTATTATAGTAGTTATATTCTTGTACATAGGAGGCAGTATTATAGTAGTTATAATTCTTGTACATAGGGGGGCAGTATTATAGTAGTTATATTCTTGTACATAGGGAGGCAGTATTATAGTAGTTATATTCTTGTACATAGGGGGCAGTATTATAGTAGTTATATTCTTGTACATAGGGGGCAGTATTATAGTAGTTATATTCTTGTACATAGGGGGCAGTATTATAGTAGTTATATTCTTGTACATAGGGGCAGTATTATAGTAGTTATATTCTTGTACATAGGGGGCAGTATTATAGTAGTTATATTCTTGTACATAGGGGGCAGTATTATAGTAGTTATATTCTTGTACATAGGGGGCAGTATTATAGTAGTTATATTCTTGTACATAGGGGGCAGTATCTAGTAGTGTATAGTATATTCTTGTACATAGGGGGCAGTATTATAGTAGGTATATTCTTGTACATAGGGGGCAGTATTATAGTAGTTATATTCTTGTACATAGGGGGCAGTATTATAGTAGTTATATTCTTGTACATAGGGGGCAGTATTATAGTAGTTATATTCTTGTACATAGGGGGCAGTATTATAGTAGTTATATTCTTGTACATAGGGGGCAGTATTATAGTAGTTATATTCTTGTACATAGGGGGCAGTATTATAGTAGTTATATTCTTGTACATAGGGGGCAGTATTATAGTAGTTATATTCTTGTACATAGGGGGCAGTATTATAGTAGTTATATTCTTGTACATAGGGGGCAGTATTATAGTAGTTATATTCTTGTACATAGGGGCAGTATTATAGTAGTTATATTCTTGTACATAGGGGGCAGTATTATAGTAGGTATATTCTTGTACATAGGAGGCAGTATTATAGTAGCTTATATTCTTGTACATAGGGGCAGTATTATAGTAGTTATATTCTTGTACATAGGGGGCAGTATTATAGTAGTTATATTCTTGTACATAGGGAGCAGTATTATAGTAATTATATTCCTTGTACATAGGGGAAGTATTATAGTAGTTATATTCTTGTACATAGGAGCAGTATTATAGTAGTTATATTCTTGTACATAGGGGCAGTATTATAGTAGTTATATTCCTTGTACATAGGGGGCAGTATTATAGTAGTTATATTCTTGTACATAGGGGGCAGTATTATAGTAGTTATATTCTTGTACATAGGAGCAGTATTATAGTAGTTATATTCTTGTACATAGAGGGCAGTATTATAGTAGTTATATTCTTGTACCGTAGGGGGCACGTATTATAGTAGTTATATTCTTGTACATAGGGGCAGTATTATAGTAGTTATATTCTTGTACATAGGGAGCAGTATTATAGTAGTTATATTCTTGTACATAGGGGTCAGTATTATAGCAGTCATAGTCTTGTACATAGGGGGCAGTATTATAGCAGTCATAGTCTTGTACATAGGGGGCAGTATTATAGTAGTTATATTCTTGTACATAGGGGCAGTATTATAGTAGTTATATTCTTGTACATAGGGAGCAGTATTATAGTAGTTATATTCTTGTACATAGGGGGCAGTATTATAGTAGTTGTATTCTTGTACCTGATATATTCTTGTACATAGGAGCAGTATTATAGTTGTTATATTCTTGTACATAGGGGGCAGTATTATAGTAGGTATATTCTGTTACATAGGGGGCAGTATTATAGTAGTTATATTCTTGCACATAGGGGCAGTATTATAGTAGTTATATTCTTGTACATAGGAGCAGTATTATAGTAGTTATATTCTTGTACATAGGGGGCAGTATTATAGTAGTTATATTCTTGTACATAGGGGGCAGTATTATAGTAGTTATATTCTTGTACATAGGGGGCAGTATTATAGTAGTTATATTCTTGTACATAGGGGGCAGTATTATAGTAGTTATATTCTTTGTACATAGGGGGCAGTATTATAGTAGTTATATTCTTGTACATAGGGGGCAGTATTATAGTAGTTATATTCTTGTACATAGGGGGCAGTATTATAGTAGTTATATTCTTGTACATAGGAGGCAGTATTATAGTAGTTATATTCTTGTACATAGGGGGCAGTATTATAGTAGTTATATTCTTGTACATAGCGGGCAGTATTATAGTAGTTATATTCTTGTACATAGGGGGGCAGTATTATAGTAGTTATATTCTTGTACATAGGGGGCAGTATTATAGTAGTTATATTCTTGTACATAGGAGGCAGTATTATAGTAGTTATATTCTTGTACATAGGGGGCAGTATTATAGTTGTTATATTCTTGTACATAGGAGGCAGTATTATAGTAGTTATATTCTTGTACATAGGGGGCAGTATTATAGTAGTCATATCCTTGTACATAGGAGCAGTATTATAGTAGTTATATTCTTGTACATAGGAGCAGTATTGTAGTAGTTATATTCTTGTACATAGGGGGCAGTATTATAGTAGTCATATCCTTGTACATAGGAGCAGTATTATAGTAGTCATATCCTTGTACATAGGAGCAGTATTATAGTAGTTATATTCTTGTACATAGGGGGCAGTATTATAGTAGTTATATTCTTGTACATAGGGGGCAGTATTATAGTAGTTATATTCTTGTATATAGAAGGCAGTATTATAGTAGATATATTCTTGTACATAGGGGCAGTATTATAGTAGTTATATTCTTGTACATAGGAGGTAGTATTATAGTAGTTATATTCTTGTACATAGGAGCAGTATTATAGTAGTTATATTCTTGTACATAGGAGGCAGTATTATAGTAGTTATATTCTTGTACATAGGGGGCAGTATTATAGTAGTTATATTCTTGTACATAGGGGCAGTATTATAGTAGTTATATTCTTGTACATAGGAGGTAGTATTATAGTAGTTATATTCTTGTACATAGGAGGCAGTATTATAGTAGTTATATTCTTGTACATAGGAGCAGTATTATAGTAGTTATATTCTTGTACATAGGGAGCAGTATTATAGTAGTTATATTCTTGTACATAGGAGGCAGTATTATAGCAGTTATATTCTTGTACATAGGAGCAGTATTATAGTAGTTATATTCTTGTACATAAGGAGCAGTATTATAGTAGTTATATTCTTGTACATAGGAGCAGTATTATAGTAGTTATATTCTTGTACATAGGGGCAGTAATATAGTAATTATATTCTTGTACATAGGGGGCAGTATTATAGTAGTTATATTCTTGTACATAGGGGGCAGTATTATAGTAGTTATATTCTTGTACATAGGGGGCAGTATTATAGTAGTTATATTCTTGTACATAGGGGGCAGTATTATAGTAGTTATATTCTTGTACATAGGGAGCAGTATTATAGTAGTTATATTCTTGTACATAGGGGGCAGTATTATAGTAGTTATATTCTTGTACATAGGGGCAGTAATATAGTAATTATATTCTTGTACATAGGGGGCAGTATTATAGTAGTTATATTCTTGTACATAGGGGGCAGTATTATAGTAGTTATATTCTTGTACATAGGGGGCAGTATTATAGTAGTTATATTCTTGTACATAGGGGGCAGTATTATAGTAGTTATATTCTTGTACATAGGGGGCAGTATTATAGTAGTTATATTCTTGTACATAGGGGGCAGTATTATAGTAGTTATATTCTTGTACATAGGGGCAGTATTATAGTAGTTATATTCTTGTACATAGGGGGGCAGTATTATAGTAGTTATATTCTTGTACATAGGGGGCAGTATTATACTAGTTATATTCTTGTACATAGGAGCAGTATTATACTAGTTATATTCTTGTACATAGGAGCAGTATTATAGTAGTTATATTCTTGTACATAGGAGGCAGTATTATAGTAGTTATATTCTTGTACATTCTTGTTATTCACTTCTCTAACTATTCTTGGTAAGCAATACAAAGCATGTTTCTTGTTCTAGTGACCGCTGCGCTCTGCGTCGGTGTGCAGTAAGTCGGAGGTAAGTTGACCTGATTCTTCTGGGTTTATCTTCTAGCAACATAAAGCGCGTGTATTAATCTTTCATGTTTACTCCAGTAGTAGCTGGATGAGGATAACACAGTAATGCACTTCGCAGTGATGGCAGTTCTTTCCAGGGAAGAGTCGGCTCAGTTCTCTGGCTGTTAAACTAATCTGGCTCTGGTTAACTCTTCGGGTGCCTGGATCCACGTTTCCATGCACTGCAGAAATCCATTACTTTTTCATCCTACGCTTCCAGAATCATGTACAGTAGAATTCCAACTTTAGCAGAGAACTAAGAGGAAGGAGTTGTAGTTTTGAATTTATGTGCCACTCAGAGTCTCAGGAAAGTTGGATCATGATTCTTATGCGCAGAGATTAACCTCAAAATAGAATAGGTTTCACAAGATCGCCAGCGTCAGCGCGGCCACAGTCACCGGCACTGCTTATCTCAACATGTATCTCCACCTCAATGTGCTGCTTTAGCTTTCCCTGTGGAAACGCTGCAGAGAAACACTTAACCCCTTCTACACTGGACTGTCCTGTACGGGAACCATCGCTCGGGGGATAAAGGTGGAATAAATGGAGGTTGTTCCAGCGCGCCTCCATTCACAGTAAACAGGCGATTGCCATAGAGGAGCGACTGCCTGTTTAATGATGCAGGACTTCACGGTCTTATCATGGCGGATCCTTCTTTCGCTGCATGTGATCACCCTGCGTGATTATTGCGTAAACCGCTTTATCTAATGAGAGATTTACGCAATAATCAACACTTGTAAAAAGCCCCCCAACTATCGACCCTACAATAATCGCTGCGGTGCTTTCATGGATGGAGGTCACCATCCGCCTCTATTGACTGCAAAGAGTAGCTCATCGCTGAAGGCTGATGGGAACAACGAACGAGAAGCCAGAGAATAATCATTCGATCGCGGCGAGCATTTACACGAAGTCACATGATTCAGCGATAATCTGAATGAAAGGATGCCATATACTGCAGACTCCGCACAGATTCCAGCCAATTGTGTGTGGTCCCGGCAGGAAGACACGGTCATCACCTTATTGCCCAGGATCCTTCTAGAAGTGCCGAGAACCCCTTTAAGGCCCATATCTAAATCTGCAAGCCCCGGTATCAGGAGGGAGAGGACGCTTGTGTTTTTGGGAGGTCTGATAGGAAGTCCAGAACAAATGCTGCCTCCATAATTCCAGCTTTATCTCAGGTATGCTTCCGAAACCTTCCAGAAAGATGTCCATACTTATTTGTGAATGATCGTAGCCGGTATCAGTGTGAGACTTAATGCTTCTTTAAAAGTATTCTTCACGTTTGACAATCCCTACAAGGAAGGATCCCATGGCAAGAAAATGATCTAAGTGGCCACCTCCTGGGACCCCAGCAATCAGCTGTAACCGGTGGGGAAGTGTTCAGTTTTCCTGCAGTGCCTCCACAGGCCAAACGAGGCATAACACCCAATCATATCAATAAGTTGCCTCTGTAATACAGGACAAGTCTTCCTTTGTAACCGGTCTCTATGATGGCCGAGGCATGACAGTCCTGAATGGAGACGGGCCGCTCGAAGTCAGAATTCACTAATCGTCTAAATGAAATAGGAGCTTATCTAGGGCAGAAAACCCAAGTTAGGACATCTTACAGGAATATATATAGCAGTGTAAGCAGCTGCCTCCGATCTCTTCTGTTGAGGCGGCTCCTTCCACCGGCCCGCAGGCTTCTAGATGCGCACAATTCTATACTGTGAAACACACAAAGCAGCAGCTGCCGCCCGGAGACCCGAACACAAAAGATGAACCTTCCAACATGAGAGCCATCCCAAGCGGCCGTCCACGGGGAGAGCGCTGCGCTCTCGCTTCCGTTTCGTTTTTTGCTGACTTTTACACGCAAACAGAAAACCTAATCCTGCGTCTATGGAGAACCTGCGCGATCCAGCGGCGGTCCGCCGCTAAAAGCCTTATTTCCTCAGTTTTGCTTTTGCCATTACATCTGTCAGAGAGACCTTGTGCGAATGTCCGTTCTCGTCAGTCAACCTTGGGAACTCACATTTACACGCGTACAATAGAGACGGAGACTAAAACAGCCGCCGTTCTTAGAAGTATCAGGAATACGCTAATGGAATAAGATAATCGGTTTTCATGCTGAATCCCATCTGCAATCTGCGTTGATACTTTCCCTACACGCTTGTAACATAGTAATGTCAAAAAACAACATATGTCCACCCGCATGAGCCCGTGCTGATGAGCAGTTAGGCCATTGTTTTCTTTCAGGTACTCCACGATGGCTTCATTTTTCCAATTATTAGGCTGCCTGTCCACGGGCGTTGCGGTATCCCGCGGCGGATCTCCGCCGCCCAGAAGCAGGAGCCGGCAGAGGGATTTCCGCTGTCAGCCTATCTGACATATAGGCTGACCCCGGAGGACCGCGGAGAATCGCGGCAAATCGCAGCATGCTGCGATTTGCCTGCCACGTGCGGAGAATCGCAATCTTTCTCTGCTCGTGGACAGGGGATTATCGCCACAGGGAACGCAATGAAAACCCGCCCGTGGATAGGCAGCCTAAAAGTGAGACTTGCCGGCCTGTAGTTACCAGGCTCTATTCTTGACCCATTTTTGTATATTGGAACCACATGGGCAATGCATCAATCCAGTGGTACAACCCCGGTCTCTATAGAGTCCCTAAATATAAGAAATCACGTCACTCAGTTCCCTAGGAACCCTTTGGTTTATTCCATCTGGGTCTGACAAGTTGTTGATTTTAATTTTTTTTAACCAGCTGGGTATGAAGGAGGAGATGATGGGGGAGATCCTGTAACATACACACATACAAATAGGACTATCCGGACGTGAGCGGGGATAGCAAAGGGTTTCTGGAGCTACTAAATACAAACTGTTAGGTTTCAGCCCCTGAATGTCATGTAATGGGGCACAGAAGTCCAGCCGTGCTTTAGGATAGTCCTGAAGGCGTACTGACTAGATAAAGTGACTCTCGTCCTTGATCCCAAGAACAGATGTTCCCGCCAGATCCGCCTGCCCTTATTCTTATATTCGTATTTTGGGGTTGTTTAAGAAGTAAATAAATAAAGCGCCTGCTAACTTTTCTGAAGGAACCCAGATAAAGGCAAGATGACTCTAACCATGTTGTCCATGTAGTATGTAGCAGCACACGCATGTGAACGTCCAGGGGACTGAAGGAAAAGGGAACTAATTAGGAGAAGTAAAGAAGGGCCTATTTTTGGGACTCTCATTGTTGGAATCGGCAGCTGAGCGACTGCTGCTGCGTCCGTGCGCGGACTTCTGCTGAGAATACCCACGTCGTGGCGACAGCGGAGGGTTAAAGCGACCTTGTCCGAGTAGACTGATATATAGCTGGTTGGTAAAAGAGGATATACAACTTGATTTGAGAACCATGCACGGCCCTAAGGCTGCTCTCACACAACACCCCATCTAAAACCACAACATTTTCCCGCAATTTGGCACGGCGTTTGAGGGTTACAGAGTTTGACAGCATTTCTTAACGCACTCCATCATTGTGACGGGTGATGAGGTGCGTTAAAGCAGACAGCACTCCAGAACAAATCGCTGGTCTGCGAAGCCCCATTAAAAACAATGGAGGCGTCAAACGCCATGCTACTTGCGGAAAGAAGCGGGTGATGCGAGAGCAGCCCAAGAGCCTAAATCCCCAACTGCTGATATCAGATATTAGACCCATCAACGCTGTCAGGGATGGACATCGAGGACCCTGCCTGCTCACAGGGGTGTAGCTAAAGGGTCCTGGGCCCAGGACCACCGCATCCCCTGTAGTTACGCCATGGGCCGATCCGTGTGGAGCCTTTATGGCTGCAGAACCTCAGTGATCGTTCTGCATTCAGTCGCTGCAAGCTTTCATCTTGTAGATTCCCGTGATGCAGCGAGAACATGCGCTAATCGTTCCGTGTAAAAGGGCCGGGCATCAGTTTATCTCCCGGGGGAAGCAGGAATTGGGCAGATCGCTATCCAACATGGCCCCTTCCCTGGTGGCAGAAGTTGGGGACTGCTGCAACAACTGACAAGGCAGACATCCCTGCGGCGCGGTGGCCGGACCGCGCTCCCCGCTCATTAGATTTTGCCAAACAGTATAATGATCTTTTTTATTTGGTCGGCCGCAGGGATCAAAAAGAAATGGAACTTGCCCTTTAAATACAGAAAAGAAAATGGACTAAAAAGTCAAATTCCATGAAATGGCAAAAATATTTTAAGGTCAGGGAGCTACGCTGGTTCCCCTATAGGTAGCAGAAATCATGTCATGTCCTCCAATGCAGAGCGACTGCTTCCCCGCCCAGAGGCCCCGTGGGCCCGGCGCACCGCGCAGCCGGCATCAGCTCTGTCACAACGTGTTCATTTCATGCAAGATGCAGAGGAGATCTCCTTTCGTCCTATCGCCTGCCAGCTACCGCGCTGGACGGTGAACTCAAGTCGGTTGCCATGGCAACTGCTGCATCCCTTACGTTGGTGAAACCCTTGGCGAAGAGCATCAAAGCAGCACTAATTTAGGTCTGACACGAATGCAAAATAATAAGCTTTAATGTCCGACCTTCAAAGTGAGGAGAGAAAAGCAGGACACGCAACACTCTGTAGACTCACCCAGCGGCTTCATGCGGTCACGACGCCGGCGCATTGCCAATACCCGGAACCCGATTCATCCCTTCAACAAGGACAGGAAACGCGGCCGTACAATATCAGCAATATTCCTTGTATTTCACTACACTTTCTGTACCAATTGCTCCCTGTGTTAAGATCTCTGCTTGCAGTCATTGAATGGGAACCTTCATTGTTTACATACAGTCAATAAAAACCATTCTTGGTCATGTGATGGACACAAAGGCGAACGGCGGATCATTACACATCATGGCGCCAATGCCAGAACTGTTAGGGTCTGCTGTAATTGCATCAAGCCTAGACAATGCTCTGCGAGCTAAACACACTCGCACCACAATCCTCCAACCGCTACAAAGTATCAACATTTGGATTAGGTAGCGTTCTAAACTGGATACACTTATAGCCGAATACTCACTTTTGGAAGGAAGAATAAATCGCCCTCAATTTTCTTAGTGGGCCACAGGAGCGCCCCGAGAGCGCAAAGCAGCGGTTCTTCTACACGCCAGTCATTCGATACAGCACTTTGTTAGGCGTAAAGGCATGCAGCAACCGACCCAGCAGCGGGAAATTGTTAGGTTAATGCTGATTAGATCTTTCATGGGGACCTAAAAATCATCATTCGTGTAAACAGGCGGCTGATGGATGAATAGAGAGCAGCGGTAGAAGCGTCAGGCGGGGCTCACGTGAGGGGGAAGCGCGCACGCACAGCGCATCATCCGCGCAGAAGAAACACCCCTCCCCCCCAATCTATTCTGAGCCCTTCCGCTGTTGATACGCAATCGATAGGCATCTATCTAGGCCGTCCGTGCGGAATCCGCTCTACAATCGAGCAGGCTGCAATGTTCTTCTGCTCGCGGAATACACAATTCATACCTGCGAGGGTAAAGGAAAATTCGAAAATGCAAGACTTTCAATGGCCACGTTTTACAGTGGATCTCCGCACAGACGGCGATCATGGAATCCGCAATTAAAATCTGCTCAATAAATGATTGAAACGCCCAATTACTGTTAAGGGCAGAGGCACGCCAAGCCAACGACATGCGGTAGTTCCATCACCGCTCGCCGCGTGCGCGCTTATCTTTGTTGTAAGATGTGCGTTATGGATGACGACACAGATTATGCGCGTCGGATTCGCCACACCCACAAATATCTCACGCTCTACCAGCAGCGATCTGTTCGTCTACTTTACACAGATCGATAAAGGAGATCACTCGATGAACTTGAAGGATAATTGTTCCATGGAAGCGCAGCCAATGATGAATGAGAATTTGCTTGCTTAACATTCGTTTCATTCAGGCCCGCAGATCTTCGGGTCGTTCGCTCGTCGTCCGGGTAAAATACCGCTTGTTCAGTTGTTCTCATTCACCGATGCAGCAAATTGGAACAACTAAATGATTTAGCGAGTGAATGAGCGATCTGTGACCCTACTCAGCGAACGATACATCGCTCCATCTGGAAGCGCCCTCAGGCAGCACGCAGAAGCCAAACAATGTCCAGCGTCCTACAGGGAAGGCGTGGGCGACCGCCTCGCTCGCACCACGAATAACGCTACCACTTCTGAACACTATAGTGATCCCGACTATCTTCATCTGACACATGGAAGGCGGCCGCACGCATCAGCCGGCGACTTGCTGTCTTCCAACAGCGATGTCTTTGGCACCTATTTAAGGTCATTTACCAGGAACGGGTTACCAATGAAGAAAGTGAAAGCTGCTCTGGTACACAGCCACTCCGTTCCCGAGTCACCGAGGGCCAACTCCGTTGTTCTGGACACATTCTACGACTCCCTGAGACAAGACTGGCAAAAGCTGCGATGTTGTGGAATCCAAAAAACTGGCACTTCAGCAGGAAGGCAAAAAGCTCACCTGGCGACGTATATTTATAGAGTCAGCAGACTCGCGCTCCCATCTACAGGGTTCCTTTAAAGAAGTGACTAAAAATAATACGTAGGTGACTAAAAATGTAGGACTTACCTGGTGTGGAGGAGCCGTCCGATGACGGGCGTCCACACCATCAGTCCGAGGAGGTGCAATACAGCATCCAGCAGAGCAGGATCCCTAGTCCTTAGGGAGAGCGGCCGGGGGCCACAGGCAGGAGGACCTCGCTCGAAGACAGTAGTAAAGAACCCCGCGCTGGTGTGCACTGAGGATACAGATCTAATGATGGGTGTACCACCTAGAGGAGCCCTGTGTACATATGGGGCTCCCCTCAATCCAGGAACATCCTTAATAAGCCAAAGGAGGGAGTCCTGGGAGGTCTAGCAACTGATGTATTGATAGAAAGACAAACATGCAACAAATGGAGGGAAAAACCAATGGAGTGAAACGCGTTTCTCAGCACAACTGGCTCTTTTTTCAAGCAGTGATCTGGTGGTCCAAGTTGCTGGTAATGCATTATTAGGGATGTTCCTGGTTTGAGGGGAGCCCCATATGTACACAGGGCTCCTCTAGGTGGTACACCCATCATTAGATCTGTATCCTCAGTGCACACCAGCACGGGGTTCTTGGTCTACTGTGTCTTCGAGCGAGGTCCTCCTGCCTGCGGCTCCCCCGGCCGCTATCTCTAGGGACTAGGGATGAAGCTGTATTGCGCCTCTTCGGACTGACAGTGTGGACGCCTGTCATCGGACGTCTGCTCCACACCAGGTAAGTCTTACCTTTTACGTACCCCACAAATCTCTACAATTTGTGGGGTCCGTTGACCACCCACCACCCTCCACCCTCCACCCTCCCCCCCCCCCCCCCCCCCCCGAGCAAGTGGCCAGCAGAAGAAAAGGGAGGTGCAAAACTTCACTCAACAAATAGAATTCTGGATAGCTCAGCACAAACAAGTTTTCAACCTTTTCCAGCAAAAGACAGAAATGACAAAAATGGTCAAAAACTCCTTCAACAAGAACACAAAGACAAACATCTGGCAGTACCGCGACGGACCTCCAGGGGGCTCATCGGCCAATATATAGTCATTGCATCTCTTCCTACACATGTAGATCAGCAGCTCCGCGGAGTGCCGACAAGTTCTGCACACAGGATCGTCAATGCAGCTTTGGTTGTGATTGGAGTAACAGAGGAGATTTCATGCGGTTCGCAGCGCTGCGCCTCACTCAACGGATGATTCAAACCCGACTGATTAAGTATTGATGGCTTGTATTAAGGATCAACCATCAATATTAAAGCCTTTAATTACAAGGGTTAAAGAAAAATTCTGTCAAAACTGGAAAACCAGCTGTAAAAGCTGCCGTTACAGAAGAGTTTGTATCTTCCTTCACGCGGTCATGTGACAACTAAGCCCCGCCTACAGTGGAAAGATGTAAAAACACAGCAAACAGAAATGAAGCATCATGGGACATTACTACAGCGAAGCAACAGGGGCTTCGCGTCAGCGCTGGTGCTCTGCGGGGGCGGAACCTAATGCCTGGGCGTGGCCACTTACCCCGAGTGTTGGTTGCCATGTCTGCTACCTTCTGGAAGGCGTCCAGGAATGCTGCAGCCGCCACCACGGTGGTCCTATAGAAAAGGATGATAGTTATTAGTGTATTAAGGACCCTCCTGGACGAACCCCCGTAGGAGCCAGTAGGGAGCTTGTTGGTTGTCGCTAAATTTCACAAAATTAGATAAAATTAGTTTTTAAAAAGCTGGAAATTCCATCTGATCCAAAGCGAGATGTGAATATTCTCACTGCAGCTGCAAAGTGGTGGTCGGAGTAGCAGAGCTGAGTGTGTCATTTAACATTGTCCTCAGCACCGAGCCCGTGATAGCTTTAACCAGAGAGAGCCGTGAGGTAGGGCTCATTCACACGACCGTTATTTTGGCGCATATTACGGTCGTGTGAATGGCTATCTCTCCGCGTACCACGCAGTGTGAGCCCTATGCCTTTCTATGGACAGTGTAAGCGATGCTGCCCATACACGATACATTGCGCATGGGCGGCGATTCACACATATGAAACAGAGTGAGGACTTTAAAAAGAAAAAGACAGCGTCACTGCGCATGACCACAAGCGCGAGAAACCTGGTCATGCGCAGAACACTCGCTGCCAGACGCGGTCTCTGCCGGCTCACACAGACCAGTACAACACAGCGTTTTACGGATATGGTCATGTGAATGTGCCCATAGACAGAGGATATCGCCATACCAGAGATTGGAGCTGCAGGAAGATCGTTTGCATATTCCCTGTGCATTCTGGGAAGAGCAAAGAATCACTGCAAGCGGGAAGATTGCTTCAGCACATGAAGCTGTGCACTTAGTAGCACCTCATACGTTAGAGATCAGCACTACAATTCTGGACTTTAAAAAAATCAAAGTTTCTGTGCATGGCACCAACTTGTTCCGCCGCGCTTCCAGAGCGCGGGGGACGCAAACAATACGACAATTACATGTGGTATACACTTATCTGGAGAGAGACGGGGCTGGGGTGACACAAGCAGTATGAAAGACTACATGTGGAAGTGCGGGGAGTCATAGGGAGGGGCAGGGAGCATATTGTGGATGGGGGACTAGGTCAGGAGATTTTGTAAGCCTCCCTGATGAGGTGCGTTTTTAGGATGCATCTGAAGTTCCGTGCATCAGGGATTGTCCGGATGCCTTGGTGTAGAACGTTCCAGAGGATTGGTGCAGCTCTAGAGAAGTCCTAGAGGCGAGCATGTGAGGTTCATATTAGAGGGGTGTTTAGTCTGAGTGTGTTAGCGGATCGGAGTGAGCGGGCTGGGTGATGTACGGACAGGAGGGAAGCGATGTACGGTGGAGCGGAGCGTGGGCTGGGTGGTGTACGGACAGGAGGGAAGCGATGTACGGTGGAGCGGAGCGTGGGCTGCGTGGTGTACGGACAGGAGGGAAGCGATGTACGGTGGAGCGGAGCGTGGGCTGGGTGGTGTCCGGACAGGAGGGAGGCGATGTACGGTGGAGCGCAGCGTGGGCTGGGTGGTGTCCGGACAGGAGGGAGGCGATGTACGGTGGAGCGGAGCGTGGGCTGGGTGGTGTCCGGACAGGAGGGAAGCGATGTACGGTGGAGCGGAGCGTGGGCTGGGTGGTGTCCGGACAGGAGGGAGGCGATGTACGGTGGAGCGGAGCGTGGGCTGGGTGGTGTACGGACAGGAGGGAAGCGATGTACGGTGGAGCGGAGCGTGGGCTGGGTGGTGTCCGGACAGGAGGGAGGCGATGTACGGTGGAGCGGAGCATGGGCTGGGTGGTGTCCGGACAGGAGGGAGGCGATGTACGGTGGAGCGGAGCGTGGGCTGGGTGGTGTACGGACAGGAGGGAAGCGATGTACGGTGGAGCGGAGCGTGGGCTGGGTGGTGTCCGGACAGGAGGGAGGCGATGTACGGTGGAGCGGAGCGTGGGCTAGGTGGTGTCCGGACAGGAGGGAGGCGATGTACGGTGGAGCGGAGCGTGGGCTGGGTGGTGTACGGACAGGAGGGAAGCGATGTACGGTGGAGCGGAGCGTGGGCTGGGTGGTGTCCGGACAGGAGGGAGGCGATGTACGGTGGAGCGCAGCGTGGGCTGGGTGGTGTCCGGACAGGAGGGAGGCGATGTACGGTGGAGCGCAGCGTGGGCTGGGTGGTGTCCGGACAGGAGGGAGGCGATGTACGGTGGAGCGGAGCGTGGGCTGGGTGGTGTCCGGACAGGAGGGAGGCGATGTACGGTGGAGCGGAGCGTGGGCTGGGTGGTGTCCGGACAGGAGGGAGGCGATGTACGGTGGAGCGGAGCGTGGGCTGGGTGGTGTCCGGACAGGAGGGAGGCGATGTACGGTGGAGTGGAGCGTGGGCTGGGTGGTGTCCGGACAGGAGGGAGGCGATGTACGGTGGTGCAGCGCCATGGAGAGCTTTGTGGGTGACGGTGAGAAGTTTGAATTTAGTTCTGCAGTGACTGGGTAGCCAGTGCAGTGACTGCCATAGTGCAAAGGCATCTGAGAAGCGGCTGGACAGGAAGATGAGCCTGGTTGCTGCATTTAGTATGGATTGGAGAGCGGAGAGTCTGGTGCGGGGGCCATTGAGCAGTTTTACAGAGGTCAAGTTAGAAAAGAGGGAGGACCTGGTGTTAGAGACAGCGGACAGACAGACAGTCAGTGAGATTTTGGAGGACCGATGCTGTGATGTCACGGGAGGACGTGTATAACTGGGTATCACCAGTGTAGAGATGGTATTGGAGACCGAATCTGTGGATGGTTTGTCCGATTGGCGCTGTCTAGATAGAGAGAAGGAAGGGACTAATGACAGAACCCTAGGGTATCCTGACAGCAAGGGGGAGCGAAAAGAAGGGGGCCGAGGACTGAGCCCTGGGGGACCCCAACAGCAAGTGGGAGAGGAGGTAGAGTCAGTGAAGGAGACTCTGAAGGAGCGGTCAGAGAGCTAGGCGGAGAACCAGGAGAGGACAGTGTCCTTCAGCCGATGGAGCGAAGCATAGCAAGGAGGAGGTTATGGTTGACAGTGTTAAGCACAGCGTAGGATTAGTAGGGAGTAGTCGCCCCTTGATTTGGCCTGTCTGCAGGTCGTTTGATACTTTTGTGAGGGCGATTTCGGTCGAATGTATGGGATGGAAGCCAGACTGTAGAGGGTCAATTAGAGAGTTGTCAGAGAGAAAGCGTGTGAGGCGGGCGTAGATCAAGCGTTCTAGTAATCTGGAGATGAAGGGAAGGTTGGAGACGGGTCGGTAATTGGCGGCATCGGTCGGGTCAAGAGTTGCTTTTTTTTAGCAGAGGGGAAATGATAGAGTGTTTGAATGAGGAGGCGAAGATGCCAGAGGACAGGGAAAGGTTGCAGATGGTGGAGAGGTGGGTAATGACAGCCAGGTAAAGGGATCGGAGGAGGTGTGAGGGGAGAAAGTCGCTAGTGCAGGTGGTTGGGCCACTAGCGGAGGAGAGCAGTCTGGAGACCTTTTTCTCTGTCATTGGTTCTAGTATAGAAAGTAAATGATGGATATGGTGCTAAAGAGACCGGGACCGTGCAGTTTTCAGCCATTTCTTTTTGAAGGTTTTTATTTTTTTTTCTTTGAAATAGGCGGCTAGCTCTCCAGCATTGAGATCTGTCACAGGGAGCCTGTTCTTTGGGGCTGATGAGGAAGTGGAATGTATCAAAAAGTCGATTGGTGTTATGGGATAGTGAATATACGAGGGAGGTGAAATAAACTTGTTTGGCATGGTGAAGGGTGAGGTTTTTAACATGACTTTGAAGAGGAAAAAGCCTGTGGGCAACTTTGACTTTCTCCACAGCCATTCAGCACACTGAGGCCCCCTGTCCACGGCCGCAGGGGAAGAGAGCTGACAGACTCACCACAGAGAACTGTGGTAATCGCAGCATGATGCCATTTATATCCCGCGAGCGGAGAAGTCAGCACCCCATCTTTCAAAAAAGTTATTTTTTTTATGAGTTCTGGATGCACCCCAAAGAGTTCTAGAGTTCCCTATTAATTTTTAAAATAGTTCTAGCGAATTAGGCAAAAAAATCAACAAATGTATCTCTGCGGTGCTAACTTCCAAAAATGATATTAATAAATCAGCGAGAACTTTGTAAATATGGGTATTAGAGCTTCGAGCATTAAGAGTTTTCTTCAGAACTCTTGAGGTGCTACCCAGAACTCTTATAAAATCGCGGGATTTCCCAAAAAATTATTTACACATAATAACTGAAAGTTTTGGATCCGGCATTTGAAAATCAGCGAGAACTTTGTAAATATTGGTTCTAGAGCTTCGAGCATTAAAGGAGATGTCCCGAGGCAGCAAGTGGGTCTATACACTTCTGCATGGCCATAATAATGCACTTTGTAATGTACATTGTGCATTAATTATGAGCCATACAGAAGTTATAAAAAGTTTTATACTTACCTGTTCCGTTGCTAGCGTCCTCGTCTCCATGGTGCCGACTAATTTTCGCCCTCCGATGGCCAAATTAGCCGCGCTTGCGCAGTCCGGGTCTTCTCCTCTTCTCTATGGGGCTCCGTGTAGCTCCGTGTAGCTCCGCCCCGTCACGTGCCGATTCCAGCCAATCAGGAGACTGGAATCGGCAATGGACCGCACAGAAGCCCTGCGGTCCATGAAGACAGAGGATCCCGGCGGCCATCTTCAGCAGGTGAGTATGAAGACGCCGGACCGCCGGGATTCAGGTAAGCGCTGTGCGGGTGGTTTTTTTAACCCCTGCATCGGGGTTGTCTCGCGCCGAACGGGGGGGGGGGTTTAAAAAAAAAAAAACCCGTTTCGGCGCGGGACATCTCCTTTAAGAGTTTTCTTCAGAACTCTTGAGGTGCTACCCAGAACTCTTATAAAATCGCGGGATTTCCCCAACATTTTTTACACATAACTGAAATTTTTGGATCCAGCATTTGAAAATCAGCGAGAACTTTGTAAATATTGGTTCTAGAGCTTCGAGCATTAAGAGTTTTCTTCAGAACTCTTGAGGTGCTACCCAGAACTCTTATAAAATTGCAGGATTTCCCCCAAAAATATTTACACATAATAACTGACATTTTTTTGATCCGGCATTTGAAAATCAGCGAGAACTTTGTAAATATTGGTTCTAGAGCTTCGAGCATTAAGAGTTTTCTTCAGAACTCTTGAGGTGCTACCCAGAACTCTTATAAAATCGCAGGATTTCCCCCAAAAATATTTACACATAATAACTGAAATTTTTGGATCCGGCATCTAAAAATCAGCAAGAACTTTGTAAATATTGGTTCTAGAGCTTCGAGCATTAAGAGTTTTCTTCAGAACTGTTGAGGTGCTACCCAGAACTCTTATAAAATCGCGGCATTTGAACAAACAATATCGACTTTAGATCAGATGTTGGTTGAGGAGGACACGCGCAATTGCGGGAAAGACATTGAAAGGAATTGGGAGCGAGAACTAGGTGGCGCCCCCAGAGGAGTCTTGGAAAAAAAATCATACATCCTGTCACATAAAATGTCGGTTTTTAGCAAGGTGCAGGAGTTAAACTACAAAATACTAACAAGATGGTACCAGACCCCAGTGAAACTAGCCAGGATATTCCCCCAGTATCCGGATAAATGTTGGAGATGCCAATCGGAAAGAGGGTCATTTGTTCACCTCTGGTGGTCATGTCCTCTGATGCGCCCCCTCTGGCAGGAGATCAACACTCTTTACTCCACAGTATGCAGAACTCAGGTCCAGTTTACGCCAGAAATAGTAGTACTGTCTATGTTCCCAGGATCAGTGGCACATTTGAAAAGCTCCCTACTCAGATTTTGTATACTGGCCATGCGACAGATAATCCCCAGAATATGGAAATCTACGACACCTCCCTCTAGAATAATGTGGTTGGAAGCTTTAGATCACCTGAAAGATATGGAAGAGCTCAGTGCCAGAGACAAACTAGGACATGAGAAATGTGCCTCTATCTGGATGATCTGGAACCAGTTTCGATTTTCTCCGGACCTAACCACATGGTTTCATTTCTTTCTTTTCTCCTTCTCTCTCATCTTATTTCACTTCTATTCCCACTGCATGTTTGCTTGATATAATCAGTTTTCTAAGGCTGGGTTCACACGGGGCGGATTTGCCGCGGAAATTCTGTGCATTCCAGGGATTAGCCAGCCTTCTCAGAAATCTCGTCCACACGGGACGGCAAATCCGCTGCGGCTAAGCCGGCGCGGATTTGCCGACCGCGGCATGTTCATTTTTTTTTTCCCGCTGCGGGCGCGCTCTCCTCTATGGGAGCGCTGGCCTCAGCGGAAGAGCAGGCGGCCGGGCCGCTTCAAAGCCGCCGCGGGTTTTGCAGCGGCGGTACTCCTGGCGGAAATCTTGCGGTTTTTCGCTGCGGCCAAACCGCAAGATTTCCGAACCAATATTTACAAAGTTCTCGCTGATTTTTAGATGCCGGATCAGAAAAATTTCAGTTATTATGTGTAAAAAAAAATTGGGGGAAATCCCGCGATTTTATAAGAGTTCTGGGTAGCACCTCAAGAGTTCTGAAGAAAACTCTGAATGCTCGAAGCTCTAGAACCAATATTTACAAAGTTCTCGCTGATTTTCAAATGCCGGATCCAAAAATTTCAGTTATTATGTGTAAATATTTTTTGGGGAAATCCTGCGATTTTATAAGAGTTCTGGGTAGCACCTCAAGAGTTCTGAAGAAAACTCTGAATGCTCGAAGCTCTAGAACCAATATTTACAAAGTTCTCGATGATTTTTAAATGCCGGATCAGAAAAATTTCAGTTATTATGTGTAAAAAAAAATTGGGGGAAATCCCGCGATTTTATAAGAGTTCTGGGTAGCACCTCAAGAGTTCTGAAGAAAACTCTTAATGCTCGAAGCTGTAGAACCAATATTTACAAAGTTCTCGCTGATTTTCAAATGCCGGATCCAAAAATTTCAGTTATTATGTGTAAATATTTTTTGGGGAAATCCTGCGATTTTATAAGAGTTCTGGGTAGCACCTCAAGAGTTCTGAAGAAAACTCTTAATGCTCGAAGCTCTAGAACCAATATTTACAAAGTTCTCGCTGATTTTTAGATGCCGGATCCAAAAATTTCAGTTGTGTAAATAATTTTTGGGGAAATCCTGCGATTTTATAAGAGTTCTGGGTAGCACCTCCAGAGTTCTGAAGAAAACTCTTAATGCTCGAAGCTCTAGAACCAATATTTACAAAGTTCTCGCTGATTTTCAAATGCCGGCTCCAAATATTACAGTTATTATGTGTAAATAATTTTTTGGAAATCCCGCGATTTTATAAGAGTTCTGGGTAGCACCTCAAGAGTTCTGAAGAAAACTCTTAATGCTCGAAACTCTAGAACCAATATTTACAAAGTTCTCGCTGATTTTTAGATGCCGGATCAGAAAAATTTCAGTTATGTGTAAAAAAAAAAATTTGGGGGAAATCCCGCGATTTTATAAGAGTTCTGGGTAGCACCTCCAGAGTTCTGAAGAAAACTCTGAATGCTCGAAGCTCTAGAACCAATATTTACAAAGTTCTCGCTGATTTTCAAATGCTGGATCCAAAAATTTCAGTTATGTGTAAAAAATTTTGGGGAAATCCCGCGATTTTATAAGAGTTCTGGGTAGCACCTCAAGAGTTCTGAAGAAAACTCTGAATGCTCGAAGCTGTAGAACCAATATTTACAAAGTTCTCGCTGATTTTTAGATGCCGTCTCCAAAAATTTCAGTTATTATGTGTAAATAATTTTGGGGGAAATCCTGCGATTTTATAAGAGTTCTGGGTAGCACCTCAAGAGTTCTGAAGAAAACTCTGAATGCTCGAAGCTCTAGAACCAATATTTACAAAGTTCTCGATGATTTTTAAATGCCGGATCAGAAAAATTTCAGTTATTATGTGTAAAAAAAAATTGGGGGAAATCCCGCGATTTTATAAGAGTTCTGGGTAGCACCTCAAGAGTTCTGAAGAAAACTCTTAATGCTCGAAGCTCTAGAACCAATATTTACAAAGTTCTCGCTGATTTTCAAATGCCGGATCCAAAAATTTCAGTTATTATGTGTAAATATTTTTTGGGGAAATCCTGCGATTTTATAAGAGTTCTGGGTAGCACCTCAAGAGTTCTGAAGAAAACTCTTAATGCTCGAAGCTCTAGAACCAATATTTATAAAGTTCTCGCTGATTTTTAGATGCCGGATCCAAAAATTTCAGTTGTGTAAATAATTTTTGGGGAAATCCTGCGATTTTATAAGAGTTCTGGGTAGCACCTCCAGAGTTCTGAAGAAAACTCTTAATGCTCGAAGCTCTAGAACCAATATTTACAAAGTTCTCGCTGATTTTCAAATGCCGGCTCCAAATATTACAGTTATTATGTGTAAATAATTTTTTGGAAATCCCGCGATTTTATAAGAGTTCTGGGTAGCACCTCAAGAGTTCTGAAGAAAACTCTGAATGCTCGAAGCTCTAGAACCAATATTTACAAAGTTCTCGCTGATTTTTAGATGCCGGATCAGAAAAATTTCAGTTATGTGTAAAAAAAAAATTTGGGGGAAATCCCGCGATTTTATAAGAGTTCTGGGTAGCACCTCAAGAGTTCTGAAGAAAACTCTGAATGCTCGAAGCTCTAGAACCAATATTTACAAAGTTCTCGCTGATTTTCAAATGCCGGCTCCAAATATTACAGTTATTATGTGTAAATAATTTTTGGGGAAATCCCGCGATTTTATAAGAGTTCTGGGTAGCACCTCAAGAGTTCTGAAGAAAACTCTGAATGCTCGAAGCTCTAGAACCAATATTTACAAAGTTCTCGCTGATTTTCAAATGCTGGATCCAAAAATTTCAGTTATGTGTAAAAAATTTTGGGGAAATCCCGCGATTTTATAAGAGTTCTGGGTAGCACCTCAAGAGTTCTGAAGAAAACTCTGAATGCTCGAAGCTGTAGAACCAATATTTACAAAGTTCTCGCTGATTTTTAGATGCCGTCTCCAAAAATTTCAGTTATTATGTGTAAATAATTTGGGGGGAAATCCCGCGATTTTATAAGAGTTCTGGGTAGCACCTCAAGAGTTCTGAAGAAAACTCTGAATGCTCGAAGCTCTAGAACCAATATTTACAAAGTTCTCGCTGATTTTCAAATGCTGGATCCAAAAATTTCAGTTATGTGTAAAAAATTTTGGGGAAATCCCGCGATTTTATAAGAGTTCTGGGTAGCACCTCAAGAGTTCTGAAGAAAACTCTGAATGCTCGAAGCTCTAGAACCAATATTTACAAAGTTCTCGATGATTTTTAAATGCCGGATCAGAAAAATTTCAGTTATTATGTGTAAAAAAAAATTGGGGGAAATCCCGCGATTTTATAAGAGTTCTGGGTAGCACCTCAAGAGTTCTGAAGAAAACTCTTAATGCTCGAAGCTGTAGAACCAATATTTACAAAGTTCTCGCTGATTTTCAAATGCCGGATCCAAAAATTTCAGTTATTATGTGTAAATATTTTTTGGGGAAATCCTGCGATTTTATAAGAGTTCTGGGTAGCACCTCAAGAGTTCTGAAGAAAACTCTTAATGCTCGAAGCTCTAGAACCAATATTTACAAAGTTCTCGCTGATTTTTAGATGCCGGATCCAAAAATTTCAGTTGTGTAAATAATTTTTGGGGAAATCCTGCGATTTTATAAGAGTTCTGGGTAGCACCTCCAGAGTTCTGAAGAAAACTCTTAATGCTCGAAGCTCTAGAACCAATATTTACAAAGTTCTCGCTGATTTTCAAATGCCGGCTCCAAATATTACAGTTATTATGTGTAAATAATTTTTTGGAAATCCCGCGATTTTATAAGAGTTCTGGGTAGCACCTCAAGAGTTCTGAAGAAAACTCTGAATGCTCGAAGCTCTAATACCCATATTTATAAAGTTCTCGCTGATTTATTAATATCATTTTTGGAAGTTAGCACCGCAGAGATACATTTGTTGATTTTTTTGCCTAATTCGCTAGAACTATTTTAAAAATTAATAGGGAACTCTAGAACTCTTTGGGGTGCATCCAGAACTCATAAAAAAATAACTTTTTTGAAAGATGGGGTGCTGACTTCACAGAGGTGAATTGCTATGATTCTCTGCTTGTGGACGCCGACGCTGCACTTTCCATAGCAACGCTATGGAAAGCTTTACATAGAGTGATCCACGGGTGATTTATCGCCCGTCGACAGGCAGCATTAGAGCACCGCCGGATGAAGCACATTTGGGGCATGAGCCTAGGTTGCCATGGTCTGCGGAGGATGGCTTGGGTTATGAGGGGCGCCGCTTCATCCAGGGCACGTCTGAGGGTGGTGTTATAGTGTTTGGCAGCCAGATTGGGGCATGACAGAAGAGAGATGGGGGACAGGGAGGACGGCAAGGTCTCGGCAAACTGTTGGGTATGAACAGTCTAAAGGTTCCTGGAGGTGCGATAGGTGGAAGTTCTGGGGAGATGCTAGATGACATTAAAAACTTGGAAGTGACATCAACTGACAACATGGAGGGGGTGAGTAACCATATGGTGAGCTGCAACGTATGCTATAGGTTTACAGACAGACCAGACCAGAGGAAAAGCCAAACTTCACCAGCCAGAAATACAAGCTTGTGACTCTACTGAAGGAAAAGGTGCAAAGTCTTCATGAGAGAATAGCTACATTGTAACTCATCAAGGATGGTGAGGATTTCCTTGACAGAGCAGAAGTGACTCTTTAGAATGTAGGAGAAGAAATGTCCAGTGTACCTGCAGAAGCCAAGGAATGGAAGCATGTGACCCAAAGAAGCTGGAGGATCAGGAGTCAGCCAGCACCCATACTGCTCGGGAACCCATACGAGGCTCGCACGCAGAACAATAAAGAGGTACAGCAAGAAATGAATTTGCTCACAAAGAATATTCTAGAAAGCACTCAGAACCCTCTTGGATGGAGAAAAGTGTTGTTGTGAAGAAGAGGAGGAGAGTGGTGGTTGTGGGGGATTCCCTATTGGGAGGAACAGATGCCACTGTCTGCAGACCTGACACCTCACAAGAGGGCTGCTGTCTTCCAGTTGCACAAAATCAAAGATGTGTCTGATAGGCTGTCAAGACTCTTCAGTCCTACAGAACACCACCCATTCCAACTCATGTAGGGACAAATGACACTGCAAAAAAGGACCTTGCAACTATCTGCAGTAGCTTTGAAGACCTCGGAAAGAAGGTGAAAGAAAGTAAAGGAGTTAGAGACCCCGATCACAAACTAACATGTTTCTACACAAATGCCCAGAGCTGGGAAACAAACAAGGAGAACTGGAGCTCCGAACACAGGAAGAGAAATATGATATCATCGGCATCATGGAAACTTGGTGGGATGATACACATGATTGGTATACAAGGCTTGAAGGATACAACTTATTTATAAGAAACAGACCTAATAAGGGGAGGAGGTGTTGTGTTGTATGTTAGGAGAACATTCATCTCCACAGAGATTCAAGCTTCAGAGCTGGGAGTTCTGTAGAAACTGTTTGGGGAAGAATACAAGGAGAGAACAACAGAAAGGACACCATTGTAGGCATTTACTATAGGCCGCCTGGACAAGCAGAAGATATGGAGGAACTCTTTCTACATCAGATGGCCAAGCTCTCAAAGAAGCCCAACATA
Organism: Eleutherodactylus coqui; assembly: GCF_035609145.1. Lineage (NCBI taxonomy): Eukaryota > Metazoa > Chordata > Amphibia > Anura > Eleutherodactylidae > Eleutherodactylus > Eleutherodactylus coqui. The sequence goes on from NC_089845.1 coordinate 177,301,301, forward strand.
GTGATCATGGGAGATTTTACCCAACCAGTTTTTTGGGGGGGATCTCTCAGGTAAAAGTAATGGATCCAACAGATTCTTATCCGCTCGTTGGCAACTTTATCTTCTAGAAGGTAGAAGAGAAAATAAGGGGACATGCTATTTTGGACCTAATTCTTACCAACAGGGAGAGAATGGTTGAGGGAGTAAGGGTGGCTGGGACCTTAGGAGGCAGTGATCATGATATCCTTAGGTGTTGGATAACAAGGGGAGGAAGACCTGAGAAAACTCATACCTCAAGGTTGGATTTCAGAAAGACAGATTTTACTGAACTCAGAAAGAGGAAGAATCCAAAGGCTGGATGTTCTTAAGGACAGAAATGTCCAAGAAGGTTGGGAAATATTGTGGAATGAGATTCTCAAAGCACAATTGTTACCAATCCCTAAAAGAAGGAAGAATGGGAAGCATTTAAAGTGACCCGGATGGATGAACACAGAACTTGTACACATGTTATAGAGGAAGAACAATATGTTTATCAAATGGGAAGAGGGGAGAATATTAGAGATGAGCGAGCACCAAAATGCTCGAGTGCTCGTTACTCAAGTCGAACTTTCAGTGATGCTCGAGAGTTCGTTTCGAGTAAGGAACCCCATTGAAGCCAATAGGCGACTCGAGAATTTTTGCATATGACTGGTGCTCCGCTAAGGTTTTCATTTGTGAAAATCTTAGCAAATCACCAAAGTCATGTAAAAAACACAGAAATGGATAGGGCAGGTGAGGAGCAACATGCAGGGCTGCATTTCGGGCTCTGAGGTCTCACTATTAGGCCACAATAGTGGCAAGAGTGAGACACCCCCCCCCCACTCACCCCGCACTGTCAGCATAAAGATCGTTCTCCTCTGCCACAGCTGTAATAGCTGTGGCAGAGAAGAACGATGTTAGCCCATTGAATTCAATGGAGCCGGCAATACAGCCGGCTCCATTGAAAGCAATGGGATGCCGGCGAGCGCGTGATGAATTTTCGGGAAGGGCTTAAAAATATAAGCCCTTACCTGAAAATCATCCTAAAATGTGTAAAAATACAAAAAAAAAAAAGGTATACTCACCTTTCCGCTGCAGCCGGAGTTCAGCCGCGTCTGGCCGGCTGTTCCCCTGAACTGCTTTCTGTAGTATTCAGCAGGTGGGGATTTAAAATCCCCGCCTGCTGAATGAGCTGCCTCTGATTGGTCACAGCCTCACCAATCAGAGGCAGCTCTCACTCACCCATTCATGAATTCATAAATAGGTGAGTGAGTGCTGCCTCTGATTGGCTCAGCGCAGGGACCAATCAGAGGCAGCACTCACTCACCCATTCATGAATGGGTAAGTGAGAGGTGCCTCTGATTGGTGAGGCTGTGACCAATCAGAGGCAGCTCATTCAGCAGGCGGGGATTTTAAATCCCCGGCTGCTGAATACTATTCACAGCAGTTCAGGAGAACTGCCGGCTGCATCTGAACTCTGTCTGCCGGAACAAGGTGAGTATATATTTTTTTTTTACTTTTTACACATTTTTGGATGATTTTCAGGGAAGGGCTTATATTTTTAAGCCCTTCCCGAAAATTCATCCCGCGCTCGCCGGCAGCCCATTGAATTCAATGGTCAGTGCTCGTTTAATCGAGATGAGTACCGCGTGGTGCTCGTCTCGAGTAACAAGCATCTCGAACACCCTAATACTCGAACGAGCATCAAGCTCAGACGAGTATGCTCGCTCATCTCTAGAGAATATCTAATGAAGAACATAATGCGGTCTGCAGAAACTGTAGGGCAAGTGTCAGAAAAGCTAAAGCTGATAATAAATTGAGGCTTTCTGTAAGAGAGGCCAAAGCAACAAAAAAGGATTGGGGGGGGGGGGTCAAAAGAAAAAAAGTCCAAGATGCTAATAAATTCTTAGAAGATTAAAATGGTGAATTGGTTAAGAATAATGTTGAGAAGGAAGAACTTTTAAATTCCTATTTTGTATCGGTTTTCTCTCAGAAAGTAGATGGAACATCAACTGATCTTCCCTGTGCTATTGGGGGAATAAAAGAATGCAGGCTATCTGTAAGCAGAGAGATGGTGAGGGAACACTTAGCTAACTTAAAAGAATTCAAGTCTCAAGGTCCAGATGAATTACATCCTAGGATACTAAAGGAAGCAGAGGAGGTAATTGCTAAACCACTCGCCATAATCTTTGGAAATTCCTGGAGAACAGGAGAAGTCCCAGAAGATAGGAAAAGGGCAAATGTTGTCCCTATCTTCACAAAAAAGGGCAAAAAGTGGATCCAGGAAACTACAGGCCTGTGAGCCTGACTTCTATACTGTGGAAGGTCTGTGAACAAATTATTACACATCATATATGCAAGTACTTGTATGACAATGGAGTAATTAACCAAAGCCAGCATGGGTTTGTAACAAACAAGTCATGCCAGACTAATCTAATTTCCCTCTATGACAGAATCACCGACTGGGTTGATCAGGAAAATGCGGTGGATATAGTATATCTTGACTTTAGTAAAGCATTTGGCAAAGTATCTCATACCATCCTTATTGAAAAAATGACCAAATCTGGGATTGACAAGGCAACTGTTAGGTGGATTCACAACTGGCTGAGTGATCGTACTCAAAAAGTGGTCATAAATGGCTGCACATCCAAGTGGAAGAATGTATCAAGTGCGGACCACAAGGCTCTGTCCTAGGCCCAGTGGTGGTCAACATTGTTATAAATGATCTGGAGGAGGGAATTGTGGGAAACTGATCAAATTTGCAGAATACACAAAGCTAGGAGGGATAGCTAAAAACAGAGAAGAGAGAGGTTATTCAAAAAAACTTGACAAGCTTGAACAGTGTTCGGCGACCAACAGAATGGTATTTAAAAGGAGAAATGCAAAGTCCTACATCTGGGCAAGAAAAATGAAAAAAGCACATACAGAATGGGAGGAATTGGGCTAAGCAGCAGCACATGTGAAAAAGACTTGGGTATACTAATAGATCATAGACTGAACATGAGTCAACAATGTGATGCAGCAGCCAAAAAGGCAAACCCAATTCTGGGATGTATTAGGAGAAGCATAGAGTCTAGATCACGTGAGGTCATTATCCCACTCTACTCTTCCTTAGTCAGACCTCATCTGGAATACTGGGTCCAGTTCTGGGCACCCCACTTTATAATAGACAAAGACAAAGTGGAGCAAATTCAGAGAAGAGTTACCAAGATGGTGAGCGGTCTGCAAATCATGTCCTATGAGGAACGGTTAAAGGATCTGGGAATGTTTAGCTTGCAGAAGAGAAGGCTGAAAGGAGACTTAGGCCCCTTGTCGACGGCCAAAGTGGAATATTGCTAGTGATATTCCGCCGTGGGGAATGAGGAGGGAGCGCTGACAGGTCTATGTGGTGAGCCTATCAAATAGATAGGCTCACCGCGGAGTATCGCGGCATGGTTCTCCGCTCGTGGACGCCGGCGCTGCGCTTTCCATAGCAATGCTATGGAATGCTTCATACAGCATGATCCATCGGCGATTTATCGTCAGAGGATCATTGCCCGTGGACATGCAACCTTAATAGCTGTCTACAATATATGAAGGGCTGTCACAGTGCAGAGGGATCGGCCTTATTCTCATCTGCACAAGGAAAGATTAGAAGCAATGGGATGAAACTGAAAGGGAGGAGACACAGATTAGATATTAGACAGTGAGGGGGATCAATGAGTGGAACAGGTTGCCACAGGAGGTGGGGAGTTCTCCTTCAATGGAAGTGTTCAGAGGCTGCACAGACATCTGTCTGGGATGATTTAGTAAATCCTGCACTGAGCAGGGAGTCGGACCCGATGACCCTGGAGGTCTCTTCCAACTCAACCATTCTATGATTCTATGAGAGATAGCTCGCTCGCTAGCTCCTAGCTAGCTCCTAGCTAGCTATCTCCGAGCTAGCTCCTAGCTAGCTATCTCCGAGCTAGCTCCTAGCTAGCTATCTCCGAGCTAGCTCCTAGCTAGCTATCTCCTAGCTAGCTATCTCCTAGCTAGCTCCTAGCTAGCTATCTCCTAGCTAGCTCCTAGCTAGCTATCTCCTAAGCTATCTCCTAGCTAGCTATCTATCTCCTAGCTAGCTAGCTCCTAGCTAGCTCCTAGCTAGCTATCTATCTCCTAGCTAGCTAGCTCCTAGCTAGCTCCTAGCTATCTCCTAGCTAGCTATCTCCTAGCTAGCTCCTAGCTAGCTCCTAGCTAGCTCCTAGCTAGCTATCTCCTAGCTATCTCCTAGCTAGCTCCTAGCTAGCTATCTCCTAGCTATCTCCTAGCTAGCTATCTCCTAGCTAGCTCCTAGCTAGCTATCTCCTAGCTATCTCCTAGCTAGCTCCTAGCTAGCTAGCTCCTAGCTATCTCCTAGCTAGCTCCTAGCTAGCTATCTCCTAGCTATCTCCTAGCTAGCTCCTAGCTAGCTCCTAGCTAGCTATCTCCTAGCTAGCTCCTAGCTAGCTAGCTCCTAGCTAGCTCCTAGCTAGCTAGCTCCTAGCTAGCTATCTCCTAGCTAGCTCCTAGCTAGCTATCTCCTAGCTAGCTCCTAGCTAGCTATCTCCTAGCTAGCTCCTAGCTAGCTATCTCCTAGCTAGCTCCTAGCTAGCTCCTAGCTAGCTCCTAGCTAGCTCCTAGCTAGCTATCTCCTAGCTAGCTATCTCCTAGCTAGCTCCTAGCTAGCTATCTCCTAGCTAGCTCCTAGCTAGCTATCTCCTAGCTAGCTCCTAGCTATCTCCTAGCTAGCTCCTAGCTAGCTATCTCCTAGCTATCTCCTAGCTAGCTCCTAGCTAGCTATCTCCTAGCTAGCTATCTCCTAGCTATTTCCTAGCTATCTCCTAGCTAGCTATCTCCTAGCTATCTCCTAGCTAGCTATCTCCTAGCTATCTCCTAGCTAGCTATCTCCTAGCTATCTCCTAGCTAGCTATCTCCTAGCTATCTCCTAGCTAGCTATCTCCTAGCTATCTCCTAGCTAGCTATCTCCTAGCTATCTCCTAGCTAGCTATCTCCTAGCTATCTCCTAGCTAGCTATCTCCTAGCTATCTCCTAGCTAGCTATCTCCTAGCTAGCTATCTCCTAGCTAGCTATCTCCTAGCTAGCTATCTCCTAGCTATCTCCTAGCTAGCTATCTCCTAGCTATCTCCTAGCTAGCTATCTCCTAGCTAGCTATCTCCTAGCTATCTCCTAGCTAGCTATCTCCTAGCTATCTCCTAGCTAGCTATCTCCTAGCTAGCTATCTCCTAGCTATCTCCTAGCTAGCTATCTCCTAGCTATCTCCTAGCTAGCTATCTCCTAGCTAGCTCCTAGCTAGCTATCTCCTAGCTAGCTCCTAGCTAGCTATCTCCTAGCTAGCTCCTAGCTAGCTATCTCCTAGCTAGCTCCTAGCTAGCTATCTCCTAGCTAGCTCCTAGCTAGCTATCTCCTAGCTAGCTCCTAGCTAGCTATCTCCTAGCTAGCTCCTAGCTAGCTATCTCCTAGCTAGCTAGCTCCTAGCTATCTCCTAGCTAGCTATCTCCTAGCTATCTCCTAGCTAGCTATCTCCTAGCTAGCTCCTAGCTAGCTATCTCCTAGCTAGCTCCTAGCTAGCTATCTCCTAGCTAGCTCCTAGCTAGCTATCTCCTAGCTAGCTCCTAGCTAGCCATCTCCTAGCTAGCTCCTAGCTAGCCATCTCCTAGCTAGCTCCTAGCTAGCCATCTCCTAGCTAGCTCCTAGCTAGCCATCTCCTAGCTAGCTCCTAGCTAGCCATCTCCTAGCTAGCTCCTAGCTAGCCATCTCCTAGCTAGCTCCTAGCTAGCTCCTAGCTAGCCATCTCCTAGCTAGCTCCTAGCTAGCCATCTCCTAGCTAGCTCCTAGCTAGCCATCTCCTAGCTAGCTCCTAGCTAGCCATCTCCTAGCTAGCTCCTAGCTAGCCATCTCCTAGCTAGCCATCTCCTAGCTAGCTATCTGCTAGCTATCTGCTAGCTAGCTATCTGCTAGCTAGCTATCTGCTAGCTAGCTATCTGCTAGCTAGCTATCTGCTAGCTAGCTATCTGCTAGCTATCTGCTAGCTAGCTATCTGCTAGCTAGCTATCTGCTAGCTAGCTATCTGCTAGCTATCTGCTAGCTATCTCCTAGCTAGCTATCTCCTAGCTAGCTATCTGCTAGCTATCTCCTAGCTAGCTATCTCCTAGCTAGCTATCTGCTAGCTATCTCCTAGCTAGCTATCTCCTAGCTATCTCCTAGCTAGCTATCTCCTAGCTATCTCCTAGCTATCTCCTAGCTAGCTATCTGCTAGCTAGCTATCTCCTAGCTAGCTATCTGCTAGCTAGCTATCTGCTAGCTAGCTATCTGCTAGCTATCTATCTGCTAGCTATCTCCTAGCTAGCTATCTCCTAGCTAGCTATCTCCTAGCTAGCTATCTCCTAGCTAGCTATCTCCTAGCTAGCTATCTCCTAGCTAGCTATCTCCTAGCTAGCTATCTGCTAGCTAGCTATCTGCTAGCTAGCTAGCTATCTCCTAGCTAGCTATCTGCTAGCTAGCTATCTGCTAGCTAGCTATCTCCTAGCTAGCTATCTCCTAGCTAGCTATCTCCTAGCTAGCTATCTCCTAGCTATCTCCTAGCTAGCTATCTGCTAGCTATCTCCTAGCTATCTCCTAGCTAGCTATCTCCTAGCTATCTCCTAGCTAGCTATCTCCTAGCTATCTCCTAGCTAGCTATCTCCTAGCTATCTCCTAGCTAGCTATCTCCTAGCTATCTATCTATCTATCTATCCCCTATCTATCTATCCCCTATCTATCTATCTCCTATCTATCTATCTCCTATCTATCTATCTCCTATCTCCTATCTATCTCCTATCTATCTATCTCCTATCTATCTATCTCCTATCTATCTCTCTATCTCCTATCTATCTCTCTATCTCTCTATCTCTCTATCTCTCTCTCTATCTCCTATCTATCTCTCTATCTCCTATCTATCTCTCTATCTCCTATCTATCTCTCTATCTCCTATCTATCTCTCTATCTCCTATCTATCTCTCTATCTCTCTATCTCCTATCTATCTCTCTATCTCCTATCTATCTCTCTATCTCTCTATCTCTCTATCCTATCTATCTCTCTATCTCTCTATCTCTCTATCTCCTATCTATCTCTCTATCTCCTATCTATCTCTCTATCTCCTATCTATCTCTCTATCTCCTATCTATCTCTCTATCTCTCTATCTCCTATCTATCTCTCTATCTCCTATCTATCTCTCTATCTCTCTATCTCTCTATCTCCTATCTCTCTATCTCTCTATCTATCTCTCTATCTCCTATCTATCTCTCTATCTCCTATCTATCTCTCTATCTCCTATCTATCTCTCTATCTCCTATCTATCTCTCTATCTCTCTATCTATCTCTCTATCTCCTATCTATCTCTCTATCTCCTATCTATCTCTCTATCTCCTATCTATCTCTCTATCTCCTATCTATCTCTCTATCTCCTATCTATCTCTCTATCTCCTATCTATCTCTCTATCTCCTATCTATCTCTTCTACTCTCTATCTCTCTATCTCCTATCTATCTCTCTATCTCCTATCTATCTCTCTATCTCTATCTATCTCTCTATCTCTCTATCTCTCTCTATCTCTCTCTCTCTATCTCCTATCTATCTCTCTATCTCCTATCTATCTCTCTATCTCCTATCTATCTCTCTATCTCCTATCTATCTCTCTATCTCCTTCTATCTCTCTATCTCTCTATCTCCTATCTATCTCTCTATCTCCTATCTATCTCTCTATCTCCTAACTATCTCTCTATCTATCTATCTCTCTATCCTTATCTCACACTCATCTCCTAACCCTAACTCTCTAACTCTCTATCTCACTAACTCTATCTCTCAAACTCCTATCTAACTCTCTATCTCTATCTACTCTCTATCTCCTATCAATCTCTCAATCTCCTATCAAACTATCACTCTCTATCTCCTATCTATCTCTCTATCACCTATCAATCTCCTCTATCACCTATCTCAACCTATCTAACTCTACTCAATATCTCTACTCATCTCCAATCTATCTCTCTATCTCCTATCTATCTCTAACTCCATCTATCTCTCTATCTCCTATCTATCTCTCTATCTCCTACTATCTCTCTATCACCTATCTAACTCTCTATCACCTATCTATCTCTATCTCTCTATCTTCTATCTCTATCTCCTATCTATCTCTCTATCTCCTATCTATCTCTCCTATCTCTCTATCCCTATCTCTCTATCTCTCTATCTCTCTATCTCTATCTACTCTATCTCTCTATCTCTCTATCTCTCTATCTCTATCTCTCTATCTCTCTATCTCTCTATCTCTCTATCTCTCTATCTCTCTATCTCTCTCTATCTCTCTATCTCTCTATCTCTCTATCTCCTACTATCTCTCTATCTCTATCTCTCTCTATCTCTCTATCTCCTATCTATCTCTCTATCTCTCTATCTTCTATCTCTCTATCTCTCTATCTCCTATCTCTCTATCTCTCTATCTCTCTATCTATCTCTCTATCTCTCTATCTCCTATCTATCTCTCTATCTCTCTATCTCCTATCTCTCTATCTCTCTCTCTATCTCTCTATCTCCTATCTATCTCTCTATCTCTCTATCTCTCTATCTATCTCTCTATCTCTCTATCTCTCTATCTCCTATCTCTCTATCTCTCTATCTCTCTATCTCTCTATCTCTCTATCTCCTATCTCATCTATCTCTCTATCTCTCTATCTCTCTATCTCTCTATCTATCTCTCTATCTCTCTATCTCCTATCTCTATCTATCTCTCTATCTCTCTATCTCTCTATCTCCTATCTATCTCTCTATCTCTCTATCTCTCTATCTATCTCTCTATCTCTCTATCTCCTCTATCTATCTCTCTATCTCTCTATCCTATCTATCTCTATCTCCTATCTATCTCTCTATCTCTTCTATCTCTCTATCTCCTATCTCTCTATCTATCTCTCTATCTCTCTATCTCTATCTCTCTATCTATCTCTCTATCTCTCTATCTCCTCTCTATCTCTCTATCTCTCTATCTCTCTACTCTCTATCTCTCTATCTCTCTATCTATCTCTCTATCTATCTATCTCTATCTCTCTATCTATCTCTCTACTCTATCTCTCTATCTCCCTCTATCTCTCTATCTCCTACTCTCTATCTCTCTCTATCTCTCTATCTCTCTCTCTATCATCTCTATCTCCTATCTATCTCTCTATCTCTCTATCTCTCTATCTCCTATCTATCTCTCTATCTCCTATCTATCTCTCTATCTCCTATCTATCTCTCTATCTCCTATCTATCTCTCTATCTATCTCCTATCTCTCTCTATCTCCTATCTATCTCTCTATCTCCTATCTATCTCTCTATCTCCTATCTATCTCTATCTCCTATCTATCTCTCTATCTCCTATCTATCTCTCTATCTCCTATCAATCTCTCTATCTCACTCTCTATCTCTCTATCTCCTCTCTATCTCTCTATCTCCTATCTATCTCTCTATCTCTCTATCTCTCTATCTCCTATCTATCTCTCTATCTCTCTATCTCCTATCTCTCTATCTCTCTATCTCTATCTCTCTATCTCTCTATCTCTCTATCTCTCACTATCTCTACTCTCTCTATCTCCTATCTATCTCCTATCTCTCTATCTCCTATCTATCTCTCTATCTCTCTATCTCCTATCTATCTCTCTATCCTCTATCTCCTATCTATCTCTCTATCTCCTATCTATCTCTCTATCTCCATCTATCTCTCTATCTCTATCTCTATCTCTCTATCTATCTCTCTATCTCTCTATCTCTCTATCTCTCTATCTCTCTCTATCTCTCTATCTCTCTATCTCCTATCTATCTCTCTATCTCAACACTATCTATCTCTCTATCTCTCTATCTCTCTATCTCTCTATCTCCTATCTATCTCTCTATCTATCTCTCTATCTCTCTATCTCTCTATCTATCTCTCTATCTCTCTCTCTATCTCTCTATCTCTATCTCACTACTCTATCTCTCTATCTCCTATCTATCTCTCTATCTCTCTAACTCTATCTATCTCTCTATCTCTCTATCTCCTATCTATCTCTCTATCTCCTATCTCTCTCTATCTCTCTATCTCCTATCTATCTCTCTATCTCTAACTCCTATCTATCTCTCTACTCTCTATCTCTCTATCTCTCTATCTCCTCTATCTATCTCTCTATCTCCTATCTATCTTCTATCTCTCTATCTCCTATCTATCTCAACTCTCTATCTCCTACTATCTCTCTATCTCTACTATCTCTCTATCTCTCATCACTCTATCTCTCTATCTCTCTTCTCCTATCTCTCTACTCTCATCTCTCTATCTCTCTATCTCTATCTATCTCTATCTATCTCTCTATCTCTCTATCTCCTATCTATCTCTCTATCTCTCTATCCTCTCTATCTCTATCTCCTATCTATCTCTCTATCTCTCTATCTCCTATCTATCTCTCTACTCTCTATCTCTCTATCTCTCTATCTCTCTATCTCTCTATCTCTCTATCTCCTATCTATCTCTCTATCCTCTATCTCTCTATCTCTATCTATCTCTCTATCTCTCTATCTCTCTATCTCTCTATCTATCTCTCTATCTCTCTCTCTATCTCTCTATCTCTCTATCTCCTATCTATCTCTCTATCTCTCTACTCTATCTCTCTATCTCTCTATCTATCTCTCTATCCTCTATCTCTATCTCTCTATCTCTCTATCTCTCTATCTCTCTATCTCCTATCTCTCTATCTCCTATCTACTCTCTATCTCTCTATCTCCTATCTATCTCTCTATCTCTCTATCTCTCTATCTCTCTATCTCTCTATATCTCTTCTCTCTATCTCTCTATCTCTCTATCTCTCTATCTCTCTATCTCTCTATCTCTCTATCTCCTATCTATCTCTCTATCTCTCTATCTCTCTATCTCTCTATCTCTCTATCTCTCTATCTATCTCTATCTCTCTATCTCTCTATCTCTCTATCTCTATCTCTCTATCTCTCTATCTCTCTATCTCTCTATCTCCTATCTCTAATCTCTCTAACTCACTCCTATCTCCTCTATCTCTCTATCTCCTATCTATCTCTCTATCTCTCTATCTCTATATCTCTCTATCTCTCTATCTCTATCTCTCTATCTATCTCTCTATCTCTCTATCTCTCTATCTCTCTATCTCTCTATCTCTCTATCTCTCTATCTATCTCTCTATCTCTCTATCTCTCTATCCTCTATCTATCTCTCTATCTCCTATCTATCTCTCTATCTCTCTATCTCTCTATCTCTCTATCTCTCTATCTCTCTAACTCTCTATCTCTCTATCTCTCTATCTCTCTATCTCTCTAATCTCTCTATCTCTCTATCTCTCTATCTCTCTATCTCTCTATCTCTATCTATCTCTCTATCTCCTATCTCTCTATCTCTCTATCTCTCTATCTTCTCTATCTCTACTCTCTCTATCTCTCTATCTATCTCTCTATCTCTCTATCTCTCTATCTATCTCTCTATCTCTCTATCTCTCTATCTCTATCTCCTATCTATCTCTCTATCTCTATCTCTCTATCTCTCTATCTCTCTATCTCTATCTCTATCTATCTCTCTATCTCTCTATCTCACTATCTCTCTATCTCTCTATCTCTATCTATCTCTATCTCTCTATCTCCTATCTATCTCTCTATCTCTCTATCTATCTCTCTATCTCTCTATCTATCTCTCTATCTCTCTATCTCCTATCTCTCTATCTCCTATCTCTCTATCTCTCTATCTCCTATCTCTCTATCTATCTCTCTATCTCTATCTATCTCTCTATCTATCTCTATCTCTCTATCTCTATCTCTCTATCTCTCTATCTCTCTATCTCTCTATCTCTCTCTCATCTCTCTATCTCTCTATCATTCTCTCTCTCTCTCTCTATCTCTCTATCTCTCTATCTCTCTATCTCTCTATCTCTCTATCTCTCTATCTCTCTATCTCTCTATCTCCTATCTATCTCTCTATCTCTCTATCTCCTATCTATCTCTCTATCTCTCTATCTCCTATCTATCTCTCTATCTCTCTATCTCCTATCTATCTCTCTATCTCTCTATCTCCTATCTATCTCTCTATCTCCTATCTATCTCTCTATCTCTCTATTCTCTATCTCCTATCCTATCTCTCTATCTCTATCCTCTATCTCTCTATCTCTCTATCTCTCTATCTCTCTATCTCTCTATCTCCTATCTATCTCTCTATCTCTCTATCTCTATCTCTCTATCTCCTATCTATCTCTCTATCTCTCTATCTCCTCTATCTCTCTATCTCCTATCTATCTCTCTATCTCCTATCTATCTCTCTATCTCTCTATCTCCTATCTATCTCTCTATCTCTCTATCTCTCTATCTCTCTATCTCTCTATCTCTCTATCTCTCTATCTCTCTATCTATCTCTATCTATCTCTCTATCTCTCTATCTCTATCTCTATCTCTCTATCTATCTCTCTATCTCTCTATCTCTCTATCTCCTATCTATCTCTCTATCTCTCTATCTCCTATCTATCTCTCTCTATCTCCTATCTATCTCTCTATCTCTCTATCTCCTATCTATCTCTCTATCTCTCTATCTCCTATCTATCTCTCTATCTCTCTATCTCCTATCTATCTCTCTATCTCTCTATCTCTCTATCTATCTCTCTCTATCTCCTATCTATCTCTCTATCTATCTCTCTATCTCTCTATCTCCTATCTATCTCTCTATCTCCTATCTATCTCTCTATCTCCTATCTATCTCTCTATCTCCTATCTATCTCTCTATCTCTCTATCTCTCTATCTCTCTATCTCTCTATCTCTA